>NW_022196901.1:18624440-18644496 GCF_008632895.1 Mastomys coucha | reverse complement strand
GTTGCTATTTATGTCTTTCTTAAGGTCCTGTATCATCATCCTGATAAGTAATTTTTGATCTGAATCTTGCGTTTCTGTTGTGATGGTGTGTCCAGCACTTGCTATGGTGGGAGAATTGGGTTCTGATGATGGCAAGTGACCTTGGTTTGTGTTGTTTATTTTCTTACGTTTGCCTCCCCGCCATCTGGTTAACTCTAGTGCTACCTGCCCTTGCTAAATCTGACTGGAGTCTGTCCTTCCTGTGATCCTGGTTGTGTCAGAACTCCTCAGAGTCAAGCTGCCTTTGTGATCCTGTGATTCTGGGATCCTGTGATCCTGGGCTTGTCAGATCACCTGGGAGTGTGGCTTTCTCTGTGTGTTGTGGGACTGGCTGCAGAGCTTGTGTGCTTTGTGTTTTTCTTAATGCTGTGTTTATTTTATGGAACAGATTCTTGGCTCCTAAGTTTTTCAATTTTCAGATACTCAATATGTGGCTCAAAAGTCCATTTTCATGTATGAAGCTGTTGAATGGGATTGTTCTGCTTATTGAATCTTCACCCATCTGCCTGTCTTCATTAATTCTCTTCCACCCAATCAATGTCACCTCCTTACATTTTAAATGCCATCTGCCAAATGGTACTTTAGTATGAAGCATCTGTGCCAAGAAAAATTTCAACTTTTTTCTTAAGTTTTCATCTCCATTCTGCATTCAACAGCATGAGACACCTGGTAATTGAGAAGGCTGACAGTTCTTGAGTTTATCTGGTCCTTAAGATCAGTTCTTCAAAGCACCACTTATTTTGTTTTAATTTTTATGTATTTATCTTATGCATATGAATGTTTTGTGTGCACGCATGTCTGTGTACCATGTGCATGTCTGGTACCTGCAAAAGGGTGGGGTGGGGTGGGATCCCTTGGGACTGGAGCTACAGATAGCTGCAAGTCTCTGCATAGGTGCTGAGAGTAGGAACCACCCCAGGTCCTCTGGAAGACCAGACAGTGCTCTTATGTTGAGCCACCTCTCTGTCTCCCACTTGTAGCACTGTAAGCGCAGTAATTATACCCTTCCCTTCTGGAGAAAGGTGACTTCCCTCACATCCAAACATGAGATAATGAAGGCATTTGGAGCTGCGTATGATGGCTGGTTCTACCTCACTGGTTTTAAAGGCATTCTTTTCTTATTTATCAACTGAAGCCCCAGGATTCAGTGCTTCACAGAGTTTGAGTTTTTAGAAAAGAGATGTTCTTTTATCTCTGGCTATTTCTTTTTCTCTTTTAAAAATATTTTATTTAATAAAATTTATATGTGCATGTGTGTTTTAATCAAGTCTTTTCCCCCACTTCTCTCCCCTGCAGTTTCTTTCCTATCCTTCTTTCTTACTTTTTCTCCTAATTTCATATGATTTTTTTTAATCTTTATAATTTTTTGAAATGCCCACTGGGTCCATCTAGTCCTGCCTGTATATGTATGGATGTGGGACCATCTACTGCAGCATGGGTATCTTTTCAGGGCCAGCATCCCTAAAGAAAAGGCACTTTCTCAGACCCCTGCAGCCATCAATGGCTCATAGCTCCTCATATGGGGGAGGGACTTCATGGGTCCCTCCCTCTCCCTGCTAGGACTTTGGCTGCTTGATCTTGTGCAACTCTTGTGCCGTCTCAGATGCTGTGAGTTCACATGTGCAACTGAGCCATCATACTGACAAATAATGTTTCACTGGAGATATCCAGTCTCTCTGGCTCGTACAGTCACTGTTGCAGCTTACAGTGTTCACAAGTAAAACTACTGATGACTTTTCCCTGGTAGGATGCATAAAGCCTTCCAGCACCATGATCTAGGAAGTAAAAGAAGCATCTAGGATGGGACAAGCTTGGCTTCCCATGTCTTAGTACGTGGATATGTGGTATCTTCAGCAGTAGGATTTTACCCTAAGTTCTGGAGGGACCAAGAGCAAAGGCAAACAAAACAAAAAACAAAAACAAACCCTAAAACCAAACAAAAAATCACACCTCCACCAACAAACAACAAAAACCCAAGAAAACAAAAATTAACCCTGGAATTTGGAGGGGAGTTGTCTATGTGACCCTATTAAATAACAACTCAAAAGGGGGTAGGTGGCTCATACCCTGTATTGAGCTTTTTCCTGGATATTTCTGGGGGTGTCATTGTTCTCCATTATAAGGTAGCTCATTTTATATATGTCTATGTATGTGTATGTATATACATTTGAGGAGGCTTCTATGGTGGGTTTCCATAGAGCCCTTTAGTGTTGGGAGAAATGGGGTGAGGGATAGCGGGACAGGGTCTGAGAGGGAGAGTGGGAAGGGTAAGTAACCCCGAAGCCTGTGGCTGGCTCACAGAAAAGACCTGGTCTAAGCATGTAGACTGCAGATGTGCTTTACTTGCTCTATAGACTCAATAGTATGCTTTACACAGATCTTTAGGCTTGCTTTAATGAGACTAGACATCTGATGCTTTCATATAAATTTCTCCAGTATTAGGTTACTCTTGATTACATGACAGAAATGGAATGTTGCCTGGAGGTCTTTTGTTACTTGCTTTTGAAATATTGAAGAATGCCCTAATCTCTGCCTTACAGAGCAGGGCTTGGAAACTGCTTTTGTTGTGGTGGTTGTTGCTGCAATAGAATTGTTCTGGAGAATGGTGGCAGGTTCCCAAACGTTTCACATTTACTTACCATGCTGGTAAACAAAACTTTTATTAAATTAGAAAAACCTAGTCACTTACATGTCTTGAGGCAAAATATGACCTGTTTTCAAAGAATCTTCCCAAGTCCAGACAATGGTAGTTTCAGTTCTTTCTGTCCCTCAGTGTTCTCCCAGCAGAGGTCTGAGTCTGAGGCTTTCTGTTGAGTGATGGGAATGGAGAGGGAAAGGACAGCTTTCCCTCGGGAAGAAAGTAAAGTAAGAATGAACCAAATAGCCCTGCTGTAAGAAGTGATGCAGCTTAGTTTTCTGTGCATACTTATGCACATGCAAAGCCATGTATTGTAGCCACAGCCCATGTTAAGTCACCAACTACTTGGTTATGGGGTATGTGAGACCTAGTGCATGTCTTAGCATGGCTGTTAGGAGTCTCATGAGATGCTGTCTGCTGTGGGGGTGAGTGAGAGAACCTGAGTGAGCAGTGAGGGGGAGACAGACTTCTAATGAGATAAGCTTGAAAGTATACATTTTGTTAATGTTACAGTAAGTTTTCTCTTCAGTTTTTTTCTGCCACCTTTTCACCCATGATTTTGAGTTACTACTGAGAGTGTTTCTCTCCACCCCTCTCTCTGGTCTGTAGGAGCCCTTTCTGAAGAAGCAGTGCCAGCAGGCTATGGTTCCAGGACCTGTCTGTAGGAGCCCTTTCTGAAGAAGCAGTGCTAGCAGGCTATGGTTCCAGGACCTGTATTTTAGCTGGCATTAGCAGAATTAATTTGTGATAATGCAGTCGAGTTCTCCAGTTCTTAGGAGTCTAGGTGTTCTGTCCCATCCCCAGTGAGTGTAGACTCGCCTCTGGCAGTAGCATGGAACTCAGGATTATTTGGATCAGGCCTGTGGTGTACACATTAGACACATTAGGAGATAGTCGTGGGCCTAAGGAGATCTATCACTCCTGAGGCTTCGAAGACATAACTCTGTCTTTACATGTGGTTCAATATTGTTTCTAATCTAAACCGGCAGCTAAAGATGAAGTTTTTCTCATTTGCATGTTTATAAATGTGTGGGCTGCATGCATGTGTTCATGGGTGTTTGCATGTGTGTGGGTGCACTTGCACATGTGGGAGTGCATTTGTAGGTCCACATCTAATTGAGGCAGGGTCTCTGGGTGAAAACAGAGCACTCCATTGGCTAGTCTAGCCAGCCAGCTTTCTTTGGTAGTGTCCTGTCTCCGCCTCCAGGGTACTGGGACTACAATCAACAGCATGCCTGCCCGGCTTTGACGTGGGATCTGGGATCCTAAATCTGATCTTCACGTTTGTGCGGCAAGTGCTGTATGTCCTGAGCCATTGCCCTGCTTCTAGCGGCTAGTTCTGATGGTGATTTACCCTGATGGTATTAAGAGAGAAAAACTTCTTTAAAAAAAAAATTTGCTGTTGTTGAGTTATAATTTACATCACATAAAATTCACTGTCTTAGGTAAGGGTGCAGGGTTGATTTTATTTATTTTTATTCTTGTTCTTTTGATATTTTTATAAAGTTGCACTAAACACCAGCATGGAATTCTGGAAACGATGTCTTTCTTCATTTCCTTCCTTCGATGTTAATGACTAGGTTATTTTCTTTTGTATGAATTTGTCTGGTTTAGAGTTTCATAAAAATAAATTCTTTTAATTTGTTTAGACACTCCCAGAAACATCTTTGCCAAATTATGCCACAAATTTGAAAGACAAGAGTTCTTTAGTTTCATCTCTCTATAAAGTTATCCAGGAGCCACAAAGTGAGGTAAGTACATCACAGTTTGTATGAATAGTATTCAGTTATTTTTATTTAAATATAAACTATAGCATACATGTGTAGAGTAAGAAAATGTATATAATTGCAAAACAAGAACAAAATTAATTTCAGAGTATCATTCTCCAGAATGTAGACTAGAATCCTTCCTGTATCCCAAACCCATCGTTTTCGGGTTTCCTTCTCTGTATGTCTCTGACTCTCTATAGCCTTGAAATGTCTAAGTTGCTGCAAATAATCTTTTTTCTTCAGCAAATATTGATGTACCTGCTAAAAACCATTACTGTGGTGGACATTAAGGGCTCAAAAAGCAGTGATCTTCGTCCTGAGAGAGAACAGTGAAAGAGAAGAACTGAGGCTCTCCATGGTTTACATGTTTGTTACCTCTGATAGTCATCTGGGAACACACTTACCATTGTAACAAATAGTAAGAATGGACCTCGGGGCTGGAGAGGTGGCTCAGCGGTTAAGAGCACTGACTGCTCTTCCAGAGGTCTTGAGTTCAATTCCCAGCAACCACATGGTGGCTCACAACCATCTGTAATGGGATCCAGTACACTCTTCTGGTGTGCATCTGAAGACAGCTGCAGTGTACTCATATAAATAAAAAATAAATAAATCTTTTTTAAAAAGAGAAAGAAATAGGCCTGGGATATGGTTCAGTGGGAGAGCTCTTGCCTAGTGTATACTAGGTCCAGGGTTCAGTTGTTAGCATAATGAGCAAGAGAAAAACATTGGGACGAATATGGGGTTGGTGCTGTTCACAAGGTAACTTTGACCTCCTTAGCTTTCTTACCCATCTGTCTTTTGTTGTGAGGTGATGTAGAAAGACTCTTGGTCTTAGACTACCCAATATGCAGAGCTGGGAAGGAATACATTCTTTATAAGTTACCAGGTGTCATAGCAACAACAACAACCAGATCATGGACAAATAGAGCTTTCCATGTGGCAAGTAAACAAACACTCCCAGCAGCACGGAAGTCAAGAGATTTGAGGTGCAAGGCATTCTTGAATGCTGCCATTTGCTCTGCTAGTGCCTTTCTTATTTTGGGACTAGAAGGAGACAGCTCTGGAGTAGATGGAAAGGAGATGACTTGCATAATTCATTTTGTTTTTAAGTTTAGGAAAAGATGTGACAGACTTAAAATCAGTCTCAGTCTCTGTCTTTCTATCTGTCATCTGTCTCTGTCTCTCTCTTTGTCTGTCTGTCATCCCTGACCCCCTCTCTCAGCAGGGTCTTACTTTGTAACCCTAGCTGTCCTAGAACTCACTATATCGTCATCTACCCCTGCCTCCTGAGCCCTGGCATTGCTGGTCTGCCACAAATCTCTTTATTCAGTGTTAGGTAATATACTACATGGATCCATGGTCCTTTGCAACCAGACTGTGCACTGTAGGAGATAGTGTTATTTGAGTAATGAATTTGTGGTAATTACTCAGGGAGGGAGTCGTAGTCTACTTACTATGCTGTGGAGTAGTACACTGTGAATGAGATGCTGGCAGGCGTAGGGATTTTCCCGATAAGCCTTCATCTGGAATGATTTAATCAAAGGTATGTTTGCCTTGTCTTTTCTTCACCAAGCTGCTTTCCTCTCTTCTCTTGTTGTCCAGGCTTCCTTTACAAGCAGCCCTCAACTTCCAATGAGTTTGAGCTATGCTTTCATAGGGAACTAGTCCAAAATGTCATCAAGCCACTAGCAACCCAACATGTTCAATTGCCATTTTAAAATACATTCATGTTATCTAGGCTTGTATTTCTCACATTATATATTATTGTTTTCCTGCATTTGTAAATGTCAGCTCTCTCTCCTTTCTGGCTCTTATGTGTACTGTCCATCATGGTCCATAGCCTTTCTGTCTCCATTTTCTTATATGGAAAAGTATGCCTAGTCGTAGTCTAGTTACAGTAAAGTGGGAATTGATCCTGTTTCTATATAAATAGTACTTTGCAAGCTGTAAAACATTAAACAGATGTTGGTGTTTATTTGTATTGGCTCCAAATGTGTAATTTTAATCTTTTTGCAACATGTTTTTTTTCTTTTCTTTAAATCTGTCTTCACTTAATTATGCTTTCATTGGGCAATTTTTTTTAAATTTGAGATTTAAAATGGTCATAAAGACTTTGACTATTTTGACTTAAAGTTGATTATGTGTTCTTACAGAGTGTTTTGGATTAATTTTCTAGCAAGGTTTATAATTGGAAATGCTAGTTAAATTTCACAAGCTTCGTGGATTGATTCAATTAAACCTTGCTTAGGGATTTGGAAATGTGAGTGCTGGGGCACAGTGAGAGTGCTGGAGCACAGAGCAGAGTTACTTTGTTTTCTTTGAGACAGTCTTACCTTTGCTCTCTAATGCCACTGTGATGTGGAAAAGATACCCTTATGAATGAGTAGCTGCCAGAAGGTGGATTTTTTTTTTTTTTTAAGACAGGGTTTCTCTGTGACCTTCATTGTCCTGGAACTCACACTGGCTGGCCTTGAACTCACAGAGATTCACCTGCCTCTGCCCTCCCCCACCATCTGCCTCCCCAAGTGCTGGGATTAAAGGCATGCACCACCTTTATAAGCAGTCTCCTTGTCTGTTTTTTGTTGTTGTTGTTGTTGTTTTTGTTTTGTTTGTTTGTTTTTTTGTTTTTTGCCACAGAGAATGGAACCCACAGCCTTGGGTGTGCCCGTGCTAGGTGAGCATGCTGCCTGGGAGCCACATTCCAAGCCCTGATTTTAGAAGAAGATAGTTTGACTTAATCCTTACTTTACTTACTTAGTCTATTTGAAATAGAAATTTATACTATTCATTGGTTTCTCTTTGTTGTTATTATTAGTAATAGAAATCTACTTGGTATCTTGATGTAATTTGCTGTTTGTTAATGAAATATGTAGCTTGTTCAGGTTTTCTTGGAAAGCAGTGCCTGTGAACCTCCTGACACGTTTGACTATGCTTTGTGTTTGATCACAATGTATGACTTAAAGGAACGTTTGAGAGATATGACATCTCTTAACTTGCTTATCTGGTTTTTAAGAGTCTTTAATAAAGATACAGTTAGCACCACTAACATAATTTGAATGGGAGTATAGTGGGGAAGAACAAGGCTGTAGATGATTCTAATTTATAAAACCCTGGTTTCAACAACAGATTGGGTGTAATGGCTCTGTAGCTGTCCTGGGTTTCAACAACAGATTGGGTGTAATGGCTCTGCAGCTATCCTGCACACTAGGCTTCGCACACATGGGAACAAGCTGTGGACCAAGATTCCTGTTCAGTTCTTTTCTGCCCTGCAGACAAACCCTGATATGTTGGCTTCTAATCTATTAAGAAGGCGTGAAGGAAGAGGCTTCTTACAGCTTCGCCCAGAGGGAAAGCTACAGGGCCTGAGTGAGAGCAGTTGTGAGAGCCGTAGAGCATCTTGCTGACATGTTGCAGTGTTCTGCCACTAGAATCTAAACTTTCTGAGATAGCTGGCCAGCGACTAGTTTTACTTTAAGAAAATTAAAACATTTATATGTTTCAGACAAAACCATTTTGAGAAACCTTGTATAATTCATACAGTGGTGTCATCACATACATGTTTACTATGTCATCTTCTTCCAGTTACTGGAGCCTGTGTGTCACCAGCTCTTTGAGTTCTACCGCAGTGGGGAGGAGCAGCTGCTGCGGTTCACTCTGCAGTTCCTCCCAGAGCTGGTGTGGTGTTACCTCACTGTGTCGGCCGGCAGAAATGTGCACAGCAGTGGCTGCGTTGAGGCTCTTCTTCTAGGGGTTTACAACCTGGTTTGTATTTCACAGATTAACAATCTGCTTTTTTGGAAAACTGCTTTTCATTTTAATAAAACTACGATTCATTTAAAAGAAAAAAGAATCTAAGGGTATTGGGGCACACATAATTATCTAAACAAATTTTTATGGGATGAATGAAAGCTGAAACTTTCATAGAGATAATAAATAATTTAAGAATAAGAATGCCACTGGGCAGTGGTGGTCCACACCTTTAATCCCAGCACTTGGGAGGCAGAGGCAGGTGGATTTCTGAGTTCGAGGGCAGCCTGGTCTACAGAGTGAATTCCAGGACAGCCAGGGCTACACAGAGAAACCTTGTTTCAAAAAACCACACACAAAAAAAATAAGAATGCCACCACCAGTGGGGGTTTTAGTTTATGGTGGTTTTTTTGTTGTTGTTTTTGTTTGTTTGTTTGTTTGTTTGTTTGAGACAAGGTCTCACATTGTAGCTCTGACTGGCCTGGAGCCTGTTACTTCTAATAGACTGGCCTCAAACTAACAGAGATCTGCCTGTCTTTCAAGTGCTAGGATTAAAGGTGTGTGCTGCCATGCCTAGTTACTGCTATTGTTGAATTTTTAAATTCAATATCTGTTTAAGTGTATCTTTAAGCTGGTTTTTGCCTTCACACACACACACACACACACACACACACACACAGCCAGTAGAAAGGCCTCATATGATATTGACTGGTCACGCCATGTAAGTCCCCACCGTCTCCTGAGCACATGCATTGTAGTTAAGGGTTTGTGTGGCTCAGCCTGAGTGTCAGCTATGGCAGGAATTTCTGAATGCTTATGCTTTGTGTTCTTCAAGATGGAAAGGAAAGGTGGGGTCCTTCTGTAGACACATCTCATGTTTAATTGACTTAGAGAATGTAACTTGTTAGTACAGAACAATCACTTCACTCTCTATGCCCCAGCCATCTCGAGAAAGTGGAACGTTAATTTAGTTGGGCATTTTCTATGCTGAACTATAGTGGTCTGCTCGGCTTTTGTTTTGAAAATGCAACAGTGCTCGTGTTACTTACTGATGCTAATGGTAACTGATAAAGGATTGCCAAAGTTCAAGAGTTTTAACTGTCTTTAAATTCCTTTTATTCTAGTCTTTAAAAATTTGTCTTAGAGGGAAGAAAGGGGAGGGAGAGATGTTGCAATTAATATTATAACCTCAAAAAATTAAACCTGGACAAATTGTCCTAATAACTTAATTTTATTTTTAAAACATTACATGCAAAAAGTGACTTTTAAGATATTTCTTTTTACTTTTATAGGAAATAGTTGACAAGCACGGACATAGTAAAGTATTGAGTTTTACAATTCCATCTTTATCCAAACCATCAGTCTTTCATGAAGTAAGTAGCTATTTATCAAAGCATATTTGTTGGGTCCTAAGCTCTAGTAGTCCCATAAGTTAGGGTGTGGTTACCTGTGCACAGAAGAGAATCATTAGTACCTCAAAAGGTACTGATCAGCACCACACGGAGTGGTTACTCTTTCAAAAAATAAGTCAAAATCACTGAAGTAGCTGATAGTGAGAGCCTTATTGAAAGCGATTTTATCTTTATGTAATGGGTAAGGCTCATCTTAATTTGTGTCTGTGTGGGGTGAAGTGAATAATTGTGTGCTCTATAATGGAATTTTGGAAATTAAACATTCTAATTTTCATTTGTGGTTTAGTTTTAACTTGTTATTAAATCTTGGAGTAGAAATGTGACAGACAGTCTGAATATCCCTAAGCTATATGGTGCGCCTAATAGGTCCTCTCCATGCTTTGTGCATTCTCAATATCACCTTCAACAAAACAGCATCTCTTCTCTAGCCTTCCAGCATTGGGTCTATGGCACTGACGGAGAGCGCGCTATCCCAGCATGGCTTATCAAAAGTCATATACAGTGGTCCCCATCCTCAACGGGAGATGCTGACGGCACAGAACAGGTATACTGCAAAGGCACAATTCTCCTAGCACGCTAAGTTACTTAAAAATTGTTTCAGTAACATTTATAATATTTAGTGAGTTAAATTTGACACTTATGTGGATATCAGTCATTTTAGAAAAGAACCAGGCCTACCTAGACTGCTGCCCTGTGCTTTGCCGCAGGCACCGTCTGTATTTTGGAGGATGCATGCCTCTTACTTGCAGACTTCCTTTTCCTTTGAGGTTCCTTATTGTGTCTGTAATGTGTAAGCCTGGTTCTGCTGCATAAGGTCAGTTAACATTCCTCTGGTTTGTCTTCAGGTTTGAAGTGTTGACATTCCTTCTGTTGTGTTACAATGCTGCCTTAACCTACATGCCCAGTGTTTCTCTGCAGTCACTGTGTCAGATGTGTTCAAGGTAAACCAGATTTCCTAGGTTTCTTTTTTTTTTTTAAAGATTTATTTATTTTATTTTATATGTATGAGTACACTGTAGCTGTACAGATGGCCGTGAGCCATCATGTAGCTGCTAGGAATTGAACTCAGGACTGCCTCGCTCGATTGGGCCTCTCTGCTTGCTCAGGAGTAATACAGTGTAGCTGTCTTCAGATGAACCAGAAGAGGGTGTCAGATCTCATTATGGGTGATTGTGAGCCACCATGTGGCAATCCTGGGCTATGTGAATGTAGGACTGCTAGTTTGTTGCATACCTAAGTTATTGTTATGTGATTGTTGGTTTAAAATATTGCATACGTCAGTGTACAGTTCAGCCTACTGAGCACTTAGAGAGTGGTTTAGAAATAGTACCCATCAAAAAGCACAGCCATGAGTGTCCAGCTGAGTAATGTGTGGGTGGGATAGTAAATAACAAGGCCTTATATTACTTCTACAACAATGACATGGTTATAATTTTTTAACTTGTGGAATATGATAGGGTGATTCTTTTTATCTTGTTTGCTTTTATTTACCTATATTTACTGTGTTCTAGTTTTATGCCAAAAAAAATAAGAGAGCATGGCATTATGGGTTTTCTTCATTTAAAAAAATAGAGGTAAATATGTTGGTTATTGGGATATATTATATAACACTAAAATATGTGTGTAAAATGGGTGTTCTGTCTGGAGTAAAAGTGGTTTATTCTACCTGCAGTTATTTTTTTCTCAGTCTCCCTACTTATTTTATTCTTGGTATTAAAGAGTTTTGAGTTTCTTGCAATGTCCAATGAGCTTATGTTTATTCTTTGAATTAAAGGCCTTTTAAGAAAACATTTTTGGGGCCTTGAGAGATTGCTTATCAGTTAAGAGTGCTTTTTAACATTTGATGGCTCACAACCACCATAACTCCAGTTCCAGAAGATCCAAAGTGCTTTTCTGGCCTCCTGGGGCATATACACATACATTTCCATACGCACACAAAGACACACATACATAAAAATAAAAATAAGTCTGAAAAAAGAAGATATTTTTAAAATGTCTTTGGTATTTGAAATGTTTTTCAGGAAATTTTTAGATGTTTAAATGTGTGTGTCTGTGTGTGTGTGTGTATGTGTGTATGTGTGTCTGTGTGTGTGTGTGTGTGTGTGTGTGTGTGTGTGTGTGTGTGTGTGTGTGTGTCTGTGTGTGTGTCTGTGTGTGTGTCTGTGTGTGTGTCTGTGTGTGTGTGTGTGTGTGTGTGTGTGTGTGTGTAGGTGCAGATGCCATGGTCGGCTTGTGGAAGTCAGAGAATAATGCTCAGCAGTCAGTTCTCTCTCGCCCTCTCTTCACTTTTTGGGATGCTGGGATTGAACTTAGGTTACCAGGCTTGATGCGTGTCTCCACTTGAAGAGCCCACTCTGCAGCTCCACTCTGGGATTTTGTAGGTGGCAGTGATGTCTACAAGTACAGGTCAATTGTATTAATTAATTAATGTGCTATCAAGTTGGGACTGTATCACTGCTGATGCAAAGTGAGAAAGCAGCCATTTTCTAGTAAATGACCTAAAAATAGAATCTTCTTGTTTCTCTCTAAGTTTGTATTGATGCTAGACATTTTAGGCAATACATATATGCACAAGGAAGGAAAACAGGTCTGCAATCTCATAGCTCTAGCTTTTTCTGAGAAGTACTGTATGCCTGTATTATATTGTGTACAAGCTGAGATCATGGCCCATGTGTTGTTTTTGCAATTTCACACGACCCCCATCATTTAGGTAGATATCCCACACACACTAGGGCTGAGATCCAGGGCTTCACACATGCTAGGCAAGCACTCCATTAACAGGCTCTTTGCAGACAGGGTCTCTCTGTATGGCCCTGGCCATCCTGGGCCTTGCTGTATAGACCAGGCTGGCCTGAACTCACAGAAATACATGTGTCAAAGGATGCACTACCACCACCCTGCCCCTAAGGAGATTTTTTTTAAAGCACAGTTTAATTGTATTATAGTACTTTGGCTAGTATATATAATTGGCTCTGCGTTGGACTTAAAGATAGTTCTAGTCACTGTCCTACACTTTGTAATCCTTAATTTTCATCATCATATAGATATATATAATTGACCAGGGAGTCAGTTCATTGTCATCACTTAGTTCATGAAGCTTGAGTCTGGGCTGTAGTAATTTTTCTGATCCTGAAATTTGTACCAAGAATTTAATCAGGAATTAAAGATTATACTAAAGATCTGTTAATGGTAAGTTCCATGTAATGTCCCCAGAGTTATTGATAATCAAATTGATCAAAATTAGTAAACCAGCCAGTGAGCCTGTGACTCACCAACTGTGCACACTGCCTGCCTTGGGCTTTCCAGTCTTTTCCCAGTATATCATAGTCAGTGAAATGTTACAGGCATTCTGTCTGGGAGATTGTTTAATAGATACTAGATTTGTTATTTCTATTGTTGGTCCATCGATATTAGAAAGTCATCTGCATGTGACAAATACGCTTCCTTCCGTCTTTCCAGAATATGTGTCTGTGGATATCCCCGACAACATGTGAGAAAATACAGAGGTGTGAGCAGCAGGATACCGATTTCATCCGGCTTCATGGTGCAGATGCTAACAGGAGTGTATTTTGCCATGTAAGTATGTCTCTTATACAAAGCATACTGTTGGCCTTTGGCCTATAGCTTGTCAGGCTGTTTCTATAACAGTGTGGCCTCAATAGATAAACAATCATCCTGTTTTTATGAATGAAAAGGAATCAATCAAGTTCTTAATAGTTTGATCATTTAAAATACACATTTTAAAGTTGTGCTGAATTTCAGACTGACTAAAACACTTCATTATTTTTAAAATTCAGGGTCAGAATGAAGACGGGTAAAATGTGAACATGCTCAGTTCTTCTGCACATGACTTTTGGGCTATGATTTTCAAATTGGATTTTTAAAATTCCAATGCCTACTTTTTTCTGTTTCTAGAAATTTTAGCTCTTAAAAAGCACATTAGAGAATCTTCAATCAGAAATAACCTATTGATTATTACTAAGGTAGAGTGTATACTTGAATCCTGTCTTGCCCTTTGTAATTCTCAGTGACTCAAATGACAAGGCACTTTGCATTATAGTCACTTGATACGTTAATTTACTCTAGTAGATAGTGAGCTTCTCAACTCAGGGAAGAATTTATGGTGTAGGCGGATGGCCTATACCTCATAAAGTTTTACTGAGGACAGTTGTGTTCATATGTGTGCACACTGGCTGTGGCTGCCTCCCTGTCGTGATGTTAGCATTAAGTAGTTCTGATAGAGACGGCATGTCCCACAGTTTAAAACATTGGATTTAGGGGAGGTAGTTGTTGTTGTTGGAGATAGCATGTCCTTGAATGGATGCTATGGCCTCTTGATCAGAGTAATGGAGTTACAGATGTGTTACATGCCTAGCTCTAAAATACTTGTTTACTGGCCCTTAACAGGAGCTCTCCTAAGTTTTGTGTTAGATTGTGTGGATCCAGCCCCACAGAGCCTGGGTACATGATAGTTTTCTTCTTCTCACTTCACTTTGAGTGTCTTCTCTCTGTCTGCCATCATGCCTAACTTATCTTTTCCTTGACTTAATAGACTTGATCCCCAGTTACCCCAAGGTCACTGAAGGCTTTTCATGTCTTGCTGTTTTGTGTCTATCCTTTTTATTCTGCTCTTTCTGATAGCGCAGAATAACTGTTTCTCCCTGAAATCTCAGTTTACTCGTGCGAGTTCCAGTCTTGCCCACCAGAGCATGTAAAACAGTGGTCATAGTAATTTAAGGTACCCTGGCGGCTTCAGGTCTGTCTTTCTTATATTTACTTAATTTTTGTGTTATCAGGGGCTGAACCTAGTGTTTCATATGAGTACTCTACTACTTAACTGTATCTCTGGCCCTGAATTTAGTTCAATTAATTACTTTATTTATTGACAACATTCTTTCCTCTTGGTTTATATAATATGTCCTGTAATTTTTGATTGTTCATGATTTCATTCAGAAGTAGGGCAATAGAAACTTATGTAAATACGATTTATGCCTGAAAATGAGAATGATTCTTTATCTAGAGTACTAATGAAACTTTGTAGGTGGTGCTATGAAGGTGTTAAGAGTCAGAGCCTAGGGCCCCGGCAGCATTAACAAGAAATAGTGAAAAGCAGAAAAAAAGGAGTTCTACTCAATGTAGCCATATTGAGAGAGGAACAAATTATAGAAGACAAGAGGGATACATAGCCGCAGTCCGCCTCTCATGGATCCATCATTGTCTCTGCTTCAGTCTCTTTTGCAAGGTGTGGTGACAAGTTGTCAGACTGCTGACTTGAATTCCTGGAAGACAAGCTCCCTGTCCAGCAGGCACTGCAGCCCAAGTCCTTCTCTGTGAGCTAGAGACTCTTGGGGAAACTGCTGTTTCTTGAGGTTCACATACAGCTTCAGTGGGCTTACAGCTAAAGGGATGGACACAAATGTCTCTCCCTGCTCTTGCCAGGATGGTGTCAGCGGGGTTGTTATACTATTGCCATAGTTACATTCTGGATAATTTCTACAAATCCCCCTACTTTTACCTAGTATTTTGGGTGGGAGCTGGATTGCTGACAAGTTTTTCTTCTTCGGGTTTCTTTGTATACCTGTCCCTCAGAGAGGGTCTCCTTTCCCATGTTTTAGGCCCTCCTTCAGCAATAGAATGCTGTTCTTAGCTGGCCCACCTTTCACCTGCTGCAGCACTTGGGAGAGCAGGTCCTGCACCTCATCTAGGTGGCGCAGTAGAACTGGCCTTGGTGGTGAGGGGGCATGGGTAAGCTAGCCTGGAGAACAGGAGAGCTAGCTCTATCCCTTGCTGGCTGTGGCATTTGAAGAGCTAGCCAGGGCAGTGTGGGAGAGTTGGCCCTGATGGCTTGGGTGTGGGAGATCTAGCAGACTGACTAACTCAGCTACCACCCAGGCCCAGATCCAGGGCGGAGTTGTCCCACCCCAGCATCTATCTCATCTATGAACTGCTGGAGTGCAAAGCTGCAGGATCTCCACAGCAGAGGCCAACAACAGTATATCTGAGAGGAATCCCAGTGAGGAGCCTGTATTGATAGTGTAGCAGAAGCCAGGGGCCTTGAACCAGACAAGTGACTCATTGTAATGAACATTTGCAAGTAAAGACTATGTATAAAAGAGTATACTGTGACACACGGAAGCTTCTACAATGAGATGGGGTTTTTGTTTTTTTTTTTTTTTTCTGGTTTTGTTTTGTTTTTGTTTTTTTCTTTTTTGGGAGGATGTTGCAAGGGCAAATTTGAAGGGATGGGGAGTTCAATGGGGTTGGAGTGCATGATGTGAAATCCAGAAAGAATCAAAAAGTTAAAAATAGAAAAGTAAGGTTTTTTTCTTATTTCTCAGTATACTCTAGCCTAGCAGTGATGGAATGTCAACAGTTTCTTTCTCTATTGTCCTGATCCCTGTCAATTGTAGGCAGACTCCTTGTCTCTGAGTGGTGTGACTGAGGGGGAGGGGCCTCAGTGTTCTTGCCTCTCTTCAGAAGCAGAGAACCCCTAGTTATCTCAGCATAGACTGCAGTCTATATCCCTGTTTCCCTCAGAGCCACAGTTCTTCCTCAGCTGTGCCTTGGGGATAACAGGGTGATAGGATTGGCTCTTCTCTCCCCCAAAGCTGTACAACTTTTGCTCATATGAAAAAGTGTCTGGCAGGCCTGTGCTTTTCCCATGGCAGTTGCCACTCTGCTTCTTCAAGCCTGCACCACCAAGGGCCACCTTTCTGGTCCCCAGTCCTGCTTCCCGTGTTTCTTGCTGATACCTACAGGAGGCATGGAGGAAGTCCATGAAGCGGTATGAATGGTCTGTGTATGTGCTCCAGAGGTTTGTAAGCCCTGCTACCTCCAGAGCCAGCTTTGTACTATATTAGAACCTGGTAGAGAGCTAAGTTACTTCTCATCTGATGCCTGTGGCCTCCCTCTCTCGGGCTCAGATGCTTGGCTGTTCCCCCTCAACTCTTGATGGGTTCATTAAAAGTTCCGGTTTTGAAGATAACCTGGGTGTATCTTGGCTTCAGATAGGAGTAATGCCTTTCCCTATTGAGCCTCTCTTGTGCTCTTGATATAATTCATGTTTCTTTATTTTGTTGACAGAGACATGACAGAGATATGTCTGTTGACTTGAATCACTCAGTTGATTTCTTAGGAAGTGTTTGATATATCATTGAAAGTTGAACATATGTAATATATACATGCCAGATTTCTTATCTCTTGTGTTTGCAACATGCATTATGTTCCCTTCTAAGTGGCCATCAGAATTCAAAGGAACATCTACATAGGAAAGTGGGTAGGCTTGGCTTCTCAGTGAAACCATGGGAACTACATGGTAATTTGACCATAATTGTTCAGAAAATTATTCCAAAGTATATAATTTATTATGTTCTGAGTTACTTTGACAGTGTAAGATGCCTGAAATTGCCTTAGCTCGTTGATTTCTGTTCTATAAATACTCATGTTCCTTAGAGAAGAAATGTACATATATGAAATTTTCTTTGCTATTAATAGGCTTTCAGATAATAGGAATTCAGTGACATAAAAATACATTTTTAAGGAGAATAGAATGTTAAGCAGTGTGCGAATGTGGTCTGTTGCTTTCTTTAGTAAAGATAAATAGTTCCTCATTATGCTTTGTTTTGTTATATAGGATAAATTTAAAATAATACTTTGTTTAACCCCCATGTTTTGCAGATACAATGGAGAATGGGACCTAGCTCAGAAAGCATTGGATGATATTATATACAGAGCCCAGCTAGAATTATACCCAGAGCCTCTGCTGGTAGGTTCTGTACTTCATGCAGTTTTTAACTGACAATTTTTTAGTTTAGAACTATGCATTGAGAAGTAATTCATGGCATATAAAAATGACTCTAATACTCAGCACTTTGTTGTACTAGGAAATATTACACTTAAAAGTGTTTGTATGGGGCTGAAGAGATGCATCAGCAGTTAAGAGCACTGAGTGCTCTCCCAGAGGTCCTGAGTTCAATTCCCACCAACCACATGGTGGCTCATAACCATCTGTAATGGGATCTAATTCCCTCTTCTGGTATGCGTGAAAACAGAGCATGTGTGTATGTGTATATGTGTGTGTGTGTGTGTGTGTGTGTGTGTGTGTGTGTGTGTGTGTGTGTATGTGTGTGTGTGTACTTGTATAAGCTGGTGGTGGTATACACCTTTAATCCCAGCACTTGGGAGGCAGAGGCAAGCCTCTGAGTTCTAAGACAGCCATGGCTACACAGAGGAAACCTTGTCTTGAAAAACAAACAAAAAGCACTCGTATAAAATTTGGAGATTTAATTAGATTGACTTAGGATATTTAACTAATAGTACTCTCTTCTGCTTATAAGAATTCTAGCATTCTAAATACATTTGCCAGTTAGCATTTGCAACTGAGAAAGAAACCTAGTTTAATATTTGCCAATCACAAAGCTCATTCCTTCATAGTGTTTTGAAGTATAAGCACCCCTCTGGCTCTCTTACTCCCTATTTGGGAGGGTTTAAGTATCATCATATTAATATACCTTGGGGAAAATATTCTTCTTATGAATTTGTTAACACTTAGCCTTATATTTTATCTAAAGTAAATAATGCATCTGTTTACCAATCTTAAAATTTTTTTTTCCTTTTAGGTTGCTAATGCAATAAAGGCTTCATTGCCTCATGGTGCCATGAAATCTAGTAAGGAAGGTACAAGGTGTATTCAGGTGGAAATCACACCAACCTCCTCTAGAATATCAAGAAATGCAGTCACCAGCATGTCAATAAGAGGCCACAGGTGGAAAAGACATGGTAAGCGCGCACTCCTCAGGTCTGAGCACTGCTGGCTCTCTCACAAGGCCCTCTGCAGCTGTGGTGTTAGCACCTTAGGAAGCAACACCATCCTAGCCTGGAAAACAAGACTCCCAGGTTCTCATCCAGGGCCACAGACAATGAGAGGGTGACACATCTTAGGTTAGGCATGTGAGTGAAGAATTCTTAGAGTTTACCTACTGCAGTTAGGAGGAGAGTAAGAAAGTGTATGCAGTCACTGATAGTCTACTGCGCGGGTCAGGCATTCTGCATGCAGGTTTGTTCATGTTGGAGTAGGAGTACCCACCAGTGACCTTCCATTCCGTCGGGACTCCCTGGGAAAGGGTACCATGCTGTCAATACACTAGACATTTCTATTTTACAAATTCATTTTCACTCAAGGTTATATTAGTTTTCTTTCTTGGCTGCTTCACTTTACTATTTTAAAGTGTTGCTGGAAGTTAACTGCATTCGCCATGCGTCCCCATGCTTTGCCACTTCCTCTCTTCTCCTTTAATCTCCTTATCATTCCACCCCTTTTTCCTGTTGTTCCTTCTCTCCTCTCTAACCGAGAAGAGTGAGAGCCAGACAAGTAATGCTACCTTCCTCGAAAGTGACTGTCACCACGTCTTTGCCGTGCGTGCATGGAGCGTGTGTTAAGGGGACCTACTCATCTGCACTGAAGGGAGAAGAGCAGCTCGCTCTGGGAGACTGCTTCAGAGCTGCGCTCCTGTGCTGTACAGAGGGGCGGGAAAGGGAAGGACGAGTTACAGCTTGTAACAGAAAGCTGATCCTGACTGGAAAGGCTTGCCACTTCCCTGCAGACACACTGAGAGAATATGCCAGAAAAGAAGGATGATGTTACAGTGTAACCAATGGCCATTGTTGATCTACTCATTTTTGAAATGAATCTGTGAGTCCTGAAGGTCCAACCGGGAGTCATAAAAAAGTTGGTGATGCTTGCTATTAGGCAGCTACAAAATCCATACAAGATCTACTTAAACATGCCAACGCCAGACATACTTCCATGTCTTCAGTGAAGTTATGCTGTTAAATGAGAATACACTACAGAAGGAAAGTGTATTTAATGGATGCCCAGCCTCCCCGTGTGAAAGAAGGTCCAGATGTGACAAACTGAGCTCCAAATGGCCACTGCACTGCCACTCACTCCCAAACTGCTGCTGCAGAGGCATGCAAGAGCGGATTCTCATGGCGTTTCTACCTTCCTTCTCTCAGTTTAGATTGGGAATGGGGTGAGGGATGTGGGTTGTACAATTCAAGCATGAGAAATATTGAAGCTCTCGTGTGTGTGTGTGTGTGTATGAGAGAGAGAGAGAGAGAGAGAGAGAGAGAGAGAAAACACACGTGTGCTTTCAGGTGTGGATTTACAAGAAAGAGATATATAACATATCCTGTAACAAGATGGAAGTTATTTTTCAGAAACATTTTGTAGGAAAAAAATGACCAAAACAAGAACCAAAGAGTCCTTAACATATACTGTGTCTTTGATGCCCCTATCAATCTAGGTTTTATTTTGGCTGCTCCTTGCAGACTGTCTCAGGCTACAGCTTCATTAAAGTATCCCTTCTACTACCTGTTCCTTTATGTTTGTTCAGCCTCACTGCACTTGAGTGCCTTCTGTTGATGATAGCAAAAGTGTCATAATTGAGGAT
>NW_022196901.1:18589622-18624430 GCF_008632895.1 Mastomys coucha | reverse complement strand
AAAAGAGGCACACCCATGAGCAGATAGAGTGTGGGCTGGCCAGTGTTGCCACTCTGCAGTGTGAATGACTCATCCACGAGGCTATAATAAATGGTACTTGTTTAGTCTTACTTGTCTCTTTATAGGTAGGCTGCAGCATCCTTCTCAAGGGTAGTTAGTCCTAGTTTTTCTTCTGGCTTCCTGTGTTTCTATTGGAGTAACAAAATACTGTAAATACTTCCACTGGGCCCCACTTCTGAAGGATTCTGTACCTCACACACTGCCGTACTAGGAGCCTACCTAGTGTCCTGCACCCAAGTCATGTGGAAAGCACACCTTCCCAGGGAAGTGTGGCCATGAAGTTACTGCATTTTGGCTAGCTCAGGCCTTTTCTGTATCTTTCCCTCATGTCTGTGATTTCTGCCTCGACATGCTCTGGCTTTTGAACAAGCACTGGTTTCTTGTGGAGAGGCTGGTTATCATTGTAGACTTCTTAAATATATAAACAATCCTTGATTTAAAAGTAGATTTTAAATTTTCTTCATATGTAAAATTTTATGTATTATAATTTTTTGTAACAAAATCTAAGTAAAACATTTCTTTAGAAACAGTATAAAAGGACATGTAGATCCCAAAGTGATCCACAGTGGCCTTTCTGTATTGTTGTGTTTCTGAAGCATTGTACTGTGGAGGTCACTTCAGGCCATGGCTATGAAGACTTATTTAAGAGTTCCTGTGTGTGATGGGATCCTGGATAAGCTCTCTGTTCAGCTCTTCTCCCCATTCTTCCCACAGCCATCCCTGTGGGAGGGCATGTTCTTCATAACAGAGCTAGGGCTTTGTAACTATGCATGATTGGTGATGGAGCCTGGGAGAGAGCAGGAAAAGTGGCATCCACTGTAGGGATAGTCTGCCTTTTTATTCTTGACTCCTTCTTTGTTTTCCACATGTGACAAGGACCAAAGCATATCTTTTCTGTTGAGCTTTGTCTTAGTTCTCTGCTATTGCTGGGAGGAGACACCATGATGAAGGCAACTTGTAGACGGTGGAGTTCACTGGGATTTGAGGTTCCGAAAGCTTAGAGTCCATGGTCTTCATGGCGAACATGGCAGTGGCTAGGCAGGCAAGGTCCTGGGGTAGTGGCTGAGAGCTCACATCTGATCCACAAGCAGGGGGTGGGGGAAGGGAGGGGAGAAGGGAGGAAGGGAGAGAGAAAGAGAGAGAAAGAGGGAGGGAGAGAGAGAGCACTAACTGGGTATGGCATGGGTTTTAAAACCACCAAGCCCACTCCCAGTGATTCATCTCAAACAAGGCCACACTTCATAATGCCAAATCTTTCCACCAACTAGATGCTAAGCATTCAAATATATGAACCTATTTTCATTATTTCCCTGTTTGTTCTTAGCCGCCCTGCACCCTTGCCACCTCTCCCCAAAGGAAAACAATAAATAAATAAATAAATAAATAAATAAATAAATAAATACAAAAGCCCACATCCTGCCGATTCAGAACACCACAGTTGCCATGGCAAAATGCCCTGAAAAGATTTTAAGGAAAAAGGGGTTTCTTTTGGCTCACAGTTGGAGGGTGCAGTCCTCACATAGCAGTGAGGCGGCAGGAAGAAGACGGGTAGAGAGTGCTCTGTCACCTTCTCCTTTCTCCAGTTAGTCTCAGTGCAGGGCATGCTGCTATCTAGAGAGGTGGGTTTCACCTCTGACCTAGAAGGTGAGCATCTGTCCATCAGAGTTCAATGTCCCAGGTGATTCTTGAGCTCATGGACTTGTGACTTGTGGCTGACCATCAAAGGCCTTTTCCTTGTTCTCATGTACTTACCTGTCCTTACTGTTGTCTATCCTCTCCTTCTTTTACTCCAGGTTAGAAGGAGTGGGTGGGTAAGCTGCTCTCACTGGAGCAGGCAGGCAGGACTTTATAACTTTTCTTCCTTTCTCATCTTTCAGGTAAGCCATGTAGGCATAGTGGTCTGTATGTGCATCAGAGTCATCAAAGATTACACCCAGCAAACAAATACATTGAATTTTAGCAATTCATCACATTGATTCTTTTCTACTATTAATGTAAATTATTCTTATAGTCCAAACTCACAATCTGTTTTATTATTAATTTTAATAATATTTAGTATTATTAATTTTGAACCATTTAAATTACTTGTAGCAAAGTACTTCTGAGTTGTTCTAGAAGATATTTCAGGATGCTCTGAAATGAGTGTGGCATTCCTTTCTTCAAGTATTGCCCATGGCTCATATTGCTATGGGAAATATCCTAACAAAGGTGAAACCTACTTTCGTCTTAACATTTGCTAGCATTCCAGGACCCAGGTGTCTGCCATCACCCACTGTCAGCAGAGCCCCAGCGGCCTGAAGGCCCTGGGTTCACATATGATCATAATTCCTCCTGATTTCAACACAATGGAGTAATAACAGAACACCTTTTAAAGAGATATATTACACAAGTAATTGCATGTTGACCTGATCGCCACATTTTTACCTGATTATTTTAATATTGTAGTGAAGCAGCTCAGTTCAGTGTTGTGTCTTGCAAGTTCTTCAAGTCTCTGGGAAAATTGGAATGACTCAGTCTGTGTCTGCGCTTACATTTGGAAATGGACTTATAGTGCACAGTTCCTGCATTGACCTTCTATAACCTCAGGGTTAATGTCCTTATTTATATGGTGATAATTTAACTTTGTTTCTTTTATTCTGTGGTGGTAGATAATTCAAGGCAAAGGTGTATTTTTCAAACATAGATTTTTAAAGCACTTATATGTTTAGGGCTATGTAGAAAATAAAAGGCAAGTAGAAGAAAAATAAGAATACACTTAAAGACAGGAACTTTAAGATAAATAGGTTTTAATGATAAAAATAGTCAAAAAATGAAAATTCCAGTAAGAAAGATAAGCTAAGATATTTATAAAAGCAGTAGCATTATTTTTAAAAACCAATAAGGGCAATTCTACTTAAATATTTTCTTTTAAAAATAAAGATAGGAAGAAAAGGAAAACACAACATGTCTTTGTGCCTCATTCTGTGGCCGTGAGAGTGTCTGTGAAGCTAGTGGCAACTGTGGGACTCCGACCTTGAACCCAGAGCTTCAGGCACGAGATTCCACTCTCTGCCTGTCCTTCTCCACCCAGGTTCCCTTCTCACATCTCTTCCAGAGCAAATGTAACTCCTGTCTTTGTTTGTTTACCACAACCAACACCATTGTGACTCATTTTTCCTCCACTTTAAAAAAAAAAAATTACCTACATGGGAACAACATAAGCTATTTTCCATTCTTTGAAAATGGTTACTGAAATCACACTTCCATTTTTTATAAGTCCCCTAATTAAGTTAGGGGACTGACATATGGTTGCAAATAATGAGCATGGAAAACTTTGCCAGCTAGTATCTAAAGACCCACTGACCACCCAAGTCGCCGTCATACCTGCCTCCAGCTAGTATCTAAAGACCCACTGACCACCCAAGTCGTCGTCATATCTGCCTCCTTTCCTCTGTGTATTTGTCCAGTGATGGGAGCAGTGAGTAAAAAGTATTTTGTATTCTTTGAAGTGCTACATAGAGGCTGAGTTTCAATCAGCCAAAGATTGACTAGCTCTTTAAGAATTGCTTTGTCAGCTATCCAGGAGTTGTGCTCTTGGAAATTTACATTAGATAATTTGCCATTCAAATAATAGCCCCTTCCTAAAACTTACATCTTGAATTTTCTCAATTTGAAATAAATGTGGTTAGTTTGAGAGTCCTGGCAAGCATAAAAGCATGCACATGTTACAGAATGTGGGCAGCGTGTCTGTTCTTGCATAAAAGCATGCACATGTTACAGAATGTGGGCAGCGTGTCTGTCTTGGCTGTTGTTCCTGTGGAGGTACCCACTAGTACTTGACATGTCATTTTTAGAACGAGTATTTTTAAATGTTTAATACTGCATATCTTACTTCATCTTGTTAATGTCAAAATAGGAAATAGATCCCACTTGGGTTCTCAGTTATGTACAGTTAAAACCGTTTGCATTGGGAAAGTATTGATAATTAAAAAATAATGAAAACATGTTTCCAAACTGGAACATTTGAGCATCACCTTGTTTTTGGCTCTAGCACATGCTAAATGCTTCATGCTAACAACAGTTTTAGTTTCCTTTCAGAGGTGGGAGGGATTAAATCCAGGCTTCTGTATACTAATGCCTAACCTTTGAGTTTCTGAGGTAGAAGCTGTGTATGTAGCCCAGGTTGGCCTCAGACTCAGAACCCCCCTTCTTCATCCTCTTAGGTACCAACATAAGTGGGTACTTTCAATTAGCACTACTTCTTAATTATTTTGAAATACAATTTAGAAGATTACAAGCTTTTAAGGTTGTGAAAAGGAATTGTAAATAAGAAGTAATATGTATTTTTAAGTTTTCTAACATGATGACCAAAAGCAAATACCTTGAAAATATTAGAATGTTTTACTGTATGGAAGAATCAGATTGATACAATTTAAATATATTGAGCCTAAAGAAAGTACAGTCACAAGTTATTACAGCAAGCAGTTTGATTACAATTTTGGTTTATAAAATTGTTTTTATTTATTAGATACCATGATACTTAAAGCTAAGCGAGATAACATAGTTCAGAGACTTGTAATTTTGTTAGAAAAATATCAGAAAAAGTGGCCTGTGTCATAATTTGCTTAGTGGTTAAGTACTATCTTCTTAGATGAGTTGAAAAAAAAGATGAGTGATAAAAAGAGTCAGAGGCTGGGGAAATAGCTCAGTAGATAAAATGCTTGCCGGGCCATTCGAAGGGGCTGAGTGCAGATCTCAGCATCCAGACAGAAGCTGGGTGTGGTGTACAGGCCTGGACTGGAGTGTTGTGACCCGGATGTTGACATGGATCCCTGGGGCTTGCTAGCCAGCCAGTTTTGGTGACTCACTGAGCTGGATCAGTGAGGATCTCCTGGATCTCAGGATCAGTGAGACCCTGTCTCTAAAAACAAGGTGAAGAAGCAACATGTGACTGAACTCTGACCTCCATGCACATGTGTGTGAGCACACAGGAACATACAGCAAACACTACACATAAGTGCAGAAAATACTTTAGTCAAATGTGGTGGCGCACACCTTTAACCCCAGCCCTTGGGAGGGAGGCCAGCCTGGTCTACAGAGTGAGCTCCAGGACAGGTAGGGCTACACAGAAAAACCCTGCCTTGAAAAACAAATAATAATAGTAGTAGTAATATTATTTTAAACTGATCAGTGATTTAAAGGGTGTTAGTAAGTCTCTGTTGTATAACATTGATGAAGCAAGAAAGTAGTTACTTTCTGTTGAAGAGATTTAAAATCATAAATGCATTTCCAGAAAAGTATTATTAAAATAATTGTTTATAAGCATTTCAAACCATTGAAGGTTGTCTTTCTATATACTGGAAAAGATAAACTCATAAATCTTGAAATGAATACTTATTTTGTGTCATTATATGACAGCGAGAAAGGGCTTACATTGAAGAAAATTAAAGTCTGTATGAGTTTTAAAAACATTTTTTTAAATAGTGATAATTTTAAACTCAAAAGTAGCAAACTCTGGGAATTGGTTATTAGACTCCTTTCTACATCTCTAGTTAAAAAGCCAGCCTAGTGGCTTTCTAATTCTGAGCTGAGATGGAGTGCCTTGGAGGCCAGAGCTGCATGGAGCCCACTGAGTTCCCTGCCAGAGTCTACTTCTCATTCCACCTTCATCCTTAGCTTTTCTGGGGTGAGGCCCTTTAGCTCCCAGGCCTTGTGTAGGGCTTCTGTGCAGCCTTGATTTCTTCTTTAGATTATTGACCCGGCCTGGACCTTACCCCGTGCTTCCGTTTTTCTGAGTTGGGCCATATTTTGTGTTCAGTGTTTTGTGTTAAGCAGTGTGACTTGTACTGGTTAAAGAAGGCTAATGAAGTATGTAGGTGGTTGATCCGTGTGCCTGTCAGTGGCTGCCTTTGCCGTCTGAAATGCAGGTTCCATGTCTCTTAGTGCTGTGACCTTACTTTAAAAGCATTTCCACTGTGACTCACTCGGCCTTCCTTCTAACCCTGAACATTCAGGCCTTTCCGCCTTAGGGCCTTTGACTAAGTCTTTGGGATGTTTGGCTGAAATCTGAGTAGCAAGAAGCATCACAGTTGGCACTCTTCTTTCTTGCAGACTGTTCTGTAGTCAGCGCCTCTCTCAGCTTGCACAGAGCAGCCTCCCAGTCTACCATCTGAAGGAGCCCTGCTTTTCCTAGTTGCCTCTCTTAGTTCCTGCAGAGTAGGAAGGTCTGGTATCTGGCATGGTTGCCGTTGACTTCTCAGTGCCGAAAACAGTGGCTTACACATTATAGGTGCTCAGTACGTCCATGGATGAATGAGTGGATGATGTGAAAAGTTTCAGGCTGAGCAATTTGTCCCTTTTCTGATTGTTTTATGGAAATAGGAAGGCTAATGTGTAGGGTAATATTGGCTTATCTATAATCCAGTCAGAGATTTCATTCTATGCTTTCATATGTGTATATTGTTTTCACAATTGTACTTTACTTTAAATGTTTGGTGCTTTGGTTTTGTTTAGCATTTTAAATGTTTCTCTAAGTTCTGGTAATCCTGCTGTAGTTATTTTAATTGCTATATAATATACATAATATGTAATATATATTAAGGTACAAACCTAGTAAATACATACAAAATATTTACCATTGGGTAGAATAAATTATAATCATTAAAAGATAGTTTTAGGACTGGAGAGATGGCTCAGTAGTTAAGAGCACTGACTGCTGCTCTTCCAAAGGTCCTGAGTTCAATTCCCAGCAACCACATGGTGGCTCACAGCCATCTATAGTGGGATCCAATGCCCTCTTCTGATGTGTCTGAAGACAGCAACAGTGAACTCATATACATTAAATGAATACATAAATCTTTAAAAAAAGAGAGATGGTTTTAAAGAGTAGGAGTTGCTCAGGCACCTTCTACCATTTCTATATGCAGATGCATTAGCTGTAAAGGTGTGGATGGCTCTTTGGGATTTAAAGTATTTGTACAGTTGCTGTCAAAGCTTTGTGACTCTGTGGGTTCTGTAAACTGTGGCTTATTATTTCACAAGGAAGTTTCAGGAGCCTCATACCATACTTTAACTCATAAGGTAATTTGGGTACAAAATGTGTAAGTCCTACTAATAATTAAATTGTTGTTATTAAAATTGTTACCTTTAATAAACAGAACAACCATAAGGCAAATAAGATCAAAACCTAAGATTGTTTCATGGGTGCAGGTAGAATAGATATTTGAGTTTATGTAATTATGTTTGACAGAAATCATAGTTTTCATGGTTTTTGTAATGTCTGTAATTCAGTCCCCCCCTCCTTTTTTTATTTTCAAAATCAGAAGAAATGTTTAGGACAAAATTATTTGAGTTGCCTTTGAAAATAAAATTGAAATTGTCTATTAAAAGCATCCATGGCCAAGGATGGTCTGTAACTTCAGCTGCTCTAGAAGCTGAGGCAGGAGAATCATAAGTTTGAGGCCAGCCTGGGCTATACAGCAAGATTCTGTCTTAAAATAGATACTCCAGGAAATAAATACTTAGCTATTCTTAAATTTTAAATTTTTATAAAGTGTTTGTGTGTGTGTATGTATACACACCTATGTATATATGTACGTGTGTGTGGAGGGAAGGGGAAGCTTACATGCCACAGTGCACATAGATGTCAGAGGACAGTCTGTAGAGTTGGCTCTCCCGCCCTTACGCAGCTTCTGGGTTTCAAGCTCAGGTTTTAGGCTTGCATAGCAAGTGCCTTTACCTACGACAACTTGCTCACCCTAAGTAAGTATTCTTTAATTCTCTTTATCGCCATATATGAAGAGTGCTTATGTACATAGACATCATAAAATAAAAGTCTCAGGGAATTTTCTATTTGGATATTTCAATTTTTTTCAAATTATTTGAAGTCAATTGTAAATATTTCTTTTTTATGGGTATAAATTAATCATAATGCCTTTTGCATACAAAAGCACTTTTCCAGCCCACACAACACTAGGCACAAAAGTAGTACATATATATATGTATTATGTATATATATATGCATTGCAAAATACCTGTACATATAGAATAAACATTTTAAAAATTAAAAAAGGACACTAACCAGAAATATTATCTGCTAAACTTTTGCAGTATTAGGTATTTAGCAGTGGCCAAACAAAGCTGAGTCTGTGTAGAATATACAACTAGATAGACAAGGGAATTCATTGTGGCTTCTTATAAGTGATTTTTAAGCTCTTGTTTGTTTGTTTGTTTGTTTGTTTGTTTTTTCGAGACAGGGTTTCTCTGTGTAGTCCTGGCTGTCCTGGAACTCACTCTGTAGACCAGGCTGACCTAGAACTCAGAAATCCGCCTGCCTCTGCCTCCCAAGTGCTGGAATTAAAGGCATGCGCCACCATTGCCTGGCAGTGATTTTTAAAGAAGCAGATGGAAGAGAGGGCATATGAAATATAGGGATGTTGAGACTTTTGATGGGCGACAGTGGAGAGGTTCTCAGAAAGTAAGATGTGCCTTTCAGCGATTGGGGAAACCCAGGAGGCCAGGCCAACATGCTGGGGAACAAGAGACTCAGTCACAAGAGCTTCACCCTAGAAAATGCCAAGGGGACACAGGAGAGGACTGGGTAATAAAGTGCCAAGGGGACACAGGAGAGGACTGGGTAATAAAGTGCCAAGGGGACACAGGAGAGGACTGGGTGATAAAGGCTTGGTCACATAACCGTGTTTCTTTGCTGCCTGGTCTTCCTGACAGTAGTCTTTTCTTTCTTGCTGTGTCCAGAATAACATGTTTTTCTTTTTATGAGTTTACTCAGTACTCAGACATTTCAGTTACCTTTAGAGCAACCACATTTAATTTAATCGGAATTTATTGTTACATTTAATTTCATGATATTCTATCTGCTCAGCCCTTGACCTCTGGCCTGAGAGTGACTAACAGTTCATCTGCTAGCTCCACTTTAGAAATACCCTTCTTCCTGTTTCTGTTTCCCTGCAAATTTCTATTGGTGAATCAACATTTTTAAACCATTAACTTCCATCAGCATATTTTCACAAATAAAACCAATTTAAAATAAAAGCAAATGACCGTGAGTTGTAAACTCCTCAGGTATTATTCTAGAGTATATTTGCTGTGACTCTTTGTTCAGCCAAAGTAAATTATTTGCCTTCTTTGAAATGACCAAGGATCTAAACAGATAAATTAAACATTGTTGGGAGATATTAGAGAACATTTATGTCAAGTTGGTTCTGACAGATTGAGTTAGAATCCACTGTGTGGACGCAGGGACGTTTGAAACCAAAAGTCTCATTTCTTAACCTCACACTTTACACAGTCCCATACTTTCTGAACTTTAGTTCCCTCTTAGCAAATGGGGATTAAATGGCCTATTATCATGTTGTTTTGAGAATATTAAAGAGAAATATCTAAGAATGTGCTAAAAAAAAAAAATAGTGCTATTGAGTATCCCTTACTCTGTTAGAACACCTATGTGTATCTTTTAATTTTTTTTATAAAACTTAAATATTAGTTACTTTTGGTTTTGTTGTTGTTGTTGTTGGTTGGTTGGTTGGTTGTTTTTGTTTGTTTGTTTTGTTGTTGTTTTTGTTTTTATGCCCTGGTAACTGCCAACATTTTTTATTTGCTCTTTGAACTGAATGTCTTTGTAATTTTCTTTCTTAAAGTGGTTTCTACAGTATAAGGGAACGAGTCTTGGCTGTCACCCAACAGTGTCATGATGACTTTACTCTGTGCTGCCATGACCTCTGCAATACACCATGATAAGAACTAACTCACCTTTACTTTTATAGCTGTTAGCAACCGGGAGTAGGCTTGGTTGGTTCCACACTCAGGAACAGCGGGCCACCATCTGCAGCTTGCCTGAGAATGAGGAACTTGGTATGTGAGGCATCAGCTAAGGAGACAAAACTTTATGAGGTTAGGATCATGGATGCAGGGAAACAGGAGCTTCAAAGAGATGAAAAGTGTTCCCTGTGGCTAGATGTGGCAGTCAGGGCCCTGTGGGAATCCACTTTGAAACTATGAAGGATCCAGAGCAGAGCACTGATTTCTAAACAGCTGCATGCTAGTCACCTGGGAGCTCAAGATGTAGTGTCTAAACTACTTCATCCTATGGATGAGTCAGGGTGCTGTGGTGGAATGTGCACCTGGAGGCCTCCCTGGGTGTGCAGCTATGGTCTCAGCTGTTCTACTATACGATGCTGTTTAACAGACCTTAGCACAATTTGTAAGGGTTTGATTATTCTAACTCTGAAAACAAAGTCATTTTCTTTTTTTTTTTTAAAGATTTATTTATTTATTATATGTAAGTACACTGTAGCTATCTTCAGATATCCCAGAAGAGGACATCAGATCTCGTTACGGATGGCTGTGAGCCACCATGTGGTTGCTGGGATTTGAACTCACAACCTTCAGTAGAGCAGTCGGTGCTCTTAACCACTGACTGAGCCATCTCTCCAGCCCCAACAAAGTCATTTTCATCAACAGATTTGTGCTCTCCGTCTTAATGAGTATACGCTGTTCTTGGTTGTGGTTGTTTTGTCTTATGGAGTTTAAATTTCACCACTGGTCTTTTTTTTTTTTTTTTTTACATATTTATGTTATTTTTACTACTTATTATAGTTACTTAAGATCTTTAAAATCTTTTATAAACATAAAAGGCACAGAATAAAGTTATCTTTATAGATATTTACTAGTTTTGAGTTTTGTTCATTTGTTGTGAATTATAGAGGCTGTTTTCAGAATAAACTGAGAGCCAGTTGGCTTTTCATATCTTGTTTTCATTTTTCTCCATTGTAGAAATGGACTGTTAGAAGCACATCAAAATATATAGACTCAGTAGGAACCTGAAGAAATGGACTGTTTAATTCTATCTTAAGCACATTAATATTACTGATGTTTGAGATTCTGAGTGTGTGAGACAAGAAGGGTTGCTAATCACCAAGGCATGATTGAATAAGCAGTTCCTTAATTATCGTGGTTGATTAACTCAGGCTGGATGTAGTCTAATAAAAAACAAGATTTGAAGTGTACAAAGGGGACTTCCTAATTGTTTTGGTTATCATTGTTGAGAAGAGCCAGGGTTTTTGCCTTTATATTTTGTGGCATTTACCTAAAGTTTATGTAAATTTGGTTGGTCACAATATTTTTAAAAGGCATTCTGTTTTCATTTGTGAAAAAAAAAAATGTGTTTCATATTCCATGTAAAATGTGTGTGAAAATATAGAAAGTGAACTCTTAAAAAAAAAGAAAGCTCATTGGACTCTTAAGGAGTGTGACCTGTGGTCTCCTATGCTGCAGCAGGATTGTAAATGAAGGAAATGACAGTGTCCATGTTTGGCTTAAGTTACACCATTCAATCACCCAGTTTTGTTCTCTTTGGTTTTTTTGTTTTGTTTTGTTGTTTCGCATTTTCTTTTGTTTTGTCTTCAGCCATCATTTTGTCTGATCATCTTCAATCCTAGAGCAACCTGAGAGCAGCAGTGCTGCTGCTGAAGCGGGCGTCCTTGTCATTCCTGAGATTAGTGTCACACATGTGTCCGGAGAGAGGACCGGGAATGGGGAAAAAGGCAGAACGCTAGGAGACATTGACACCCAGCATATGCAGGGTGTGCAGGAAACAGCCACAGACCCTAGGAGTGAGAGCAGAGGCTTGCCCGAACTCAGGAGGCAAAAATCTGTAAGAAAAATGATGGAGGATGGAATGTCCACAGCTGGCAGAGTGCAGTTTTAGCAGACGCTTTGTAGCCGCAGCCCAAGGTACCTCGAGGCAAGGGCACTGTGCATGCTGCGTGCGCGACAGTTGCACAGTCACAGGCAGTTTGCATGTCACCTGATGAAGTGCATGGATTTGCATTGTAATTTATCACTGACCTTTAATGCTCTGCAGAGTGATCACCCTATGTGGTGGCAGGAATTTGTTAGAGAAACTGAGGCAGAAAATTGCTTCTGAAGTAGTTTTCTGCTTAAGTTTTGGAACTAAAATGATTTCTCTTTTTCTTAAATATGAAGGATAATGTATATAGACTTTTAACAAGTTTTGAGCTTGTGATATGTATAGTGTATATATGTACATATACGTAGGTATATGTGTATATATATATATTATTCTAAGGGTATCTAGAATGAAGAATGCAATCTTCCTAAAGATCTCTCTGCATATACTTGTTTTAACTTAAGTTTATTAGTAGGAGCTACGATACAGAGCATCACCAGCATTTTAATGTCTAATCTTTCTAATTGCTTCTGCTCTTTGCATGCACATAGGGGAACTCTTCATAAAACTGTAGTGGGGGTAGTGTACAGCATGCTTGTGGTTTAATATACTCTAAATCACTGTCACTTAATTACAATGAGTGTGTTTTGACATTTATAAAATGTTTCAATTTATCCTTTGATTTTTGTTCAGTAATCTATTGCTTTAAGAAATTCTGCTAAGGTATTGATTGAAATGTAACTGATTTGGTATTATTCTTTTAAAAGTTCATAAGATACTTAATGTTAATTAATCTTTGTCATTTCTTTGTTTAGGAGATACAGAATTAACAGGTCAAGAAGAACTGATGGACATAACTGAAGTTGACGAGGGATTTTATTCCAGGGCTGCGTCTAGCACCAGCCAGTCGGGTCTATCAAACAGTAGTCACAATTGTAGTAACAAGACAAGTGTAGGGAAGAACCAGAGACGGTCGGGAGGAAGCAGAGCTGGAGCAAAAGAGAGAGAAGCTGCAGGGGAGTCTTGCAGAGATCACTTTGCCAGAAAACAGACCCAGAGAGCCCAGAGCGAGAACCTTGAGCTTCTCTCTCTCAAGAGACTGACCCTAACCTCCAGCCAGTCCCTGCCCAAGCCCAGCAGCCACGGCTTGGCTAAGACTGCAGCCACTGTATTTAGTAAGTCCTTTGAACAAGTCAGTGGTGTCCCAGTCCCACGTAGCCCTTCCCCTGCCATTGGCTGTGTTGCTGGCGCAGATGCCCATAGATTTTCTGCTTGTAGTCTCCAAGAAGAAAAGCTTATTTATGTGTCAGAGAGGACTGAACTCACAATGAGGTGTCAAGCAGGCCAGCAGGGGCCTCCTAGTATCAGCATCACTCTGTCTGCAGATTAACTTGTAACATTTCTCTCCTATACCCAGTGAAGCTGGCAAGATGGCCTTGCTCCCTTATGAGAGTACTGAGGCCTTCACGCCTGGGCCTGGCAGGAGCCTCGTGTCTTGAATTCTGAAGGCTCTCCTTTGACTATGAAGGGAATGATGTCTAGTGTAGTAAGCTGAGCTATGACCTTGTTATTTCTTGAGTACTCTTCTCCCCTTGGCTTAAGTTCTTTATTCTTTTATTCTCCTTTCCTGTTACTTGTTATCGTTGGTTACATCCTCGGGGAGGTTATTTTTAATACCTCATTTTTTAGTGGTTGTGTATTTGCCCTGGGAAGTCAAAGAGAGTCTCTGTGTGAGAGGACTGGGCTGTAGAGCCCAGGTAGAGGAGCAAGCCCATGAAGCCATAATGCTAAACAGGCATTTGAGAAAACAGAGCCATGAGAGCAGTGGGGACTCTAAGTGCTGTGATCACATCATGCTGAGGGTGGGACAGTTCACTCCACAGCACAAGGTGTCTGGCAGGACAGTTGCAAGTGGAAGCTGGGAGAATTTCTGTGGCAGTCCTTAGAACATTAAACAGCAAAACTGCGATTGTTGGTAGATGATGATCTGAAGTGTGTGATCTGGATTGGCAGGGTGAAGGTCCCTTTCCGTTTCTAAAGTGTAACCAGCCAAAAAGCTATGGACTGTGCTGCTCAACTCTGGACATCCCAGTTAGTTTGTATTTTAGTGGTCAGAGCACACATCACACAAGACTTCCTGAAGACCCCTATAAATCTTAGAGCACAGCTCCTGAGATACAAATATGAAGTGTTTAATAGTGAGTTGTCTGTGAATGAAGGAAACTAGTTCATTTTTCATCCACAAAATGTGATGAAAGAAAATACAGTAGATGTGGACAGAGGACGCTTGTGCATTAGCTTAGAGTTGCTTGTGTTTGTTCTTAAATTTAACATAAGAAAAAGAATGTACTTGTTTGTGAGCTTTAAGTGTTCTTGTTATGATGTAGAAAGAATTCAGCTACCACCCACTCCTGCCAACCAAGCACTAAGAAATGTGGTAGGGCAGAAACTAAACTCTGTGTCCTCTAGATGGACGCACAGGCCTGTGCCTGTGGTCTGCTCGGTTGGCTGACGCTCCTGTGAGGTGCATGTGCTGTGGTACTAACTGGGGAATGAGAGGAGCAGGGTCAGTGGGGAGGCCAGGGACACTGTCTACTTCTTGGCTTTATTGACTTAGCACACTGAGGCCTCCTTACTCGTGGTCCCTCGCTGTGCTCACAGAACATACTAGTGTTCCCCTCTCGAACCACATGGATCCAGCTCATGTAGATGAGAAAACTGCATGTGTTGCATAATGCAAAGCATTTTACACTTGAGATACAGTTTTAAATGCTTACCTCCTAGTTTAAACCTGATTATCCAAGGCCCATGCTTTTTAGCATAAATGAGTTTAACATTTTAGTTTCAGTAACAGAAGGAACTGCTGGCTTAAGTTGTCCTCAACAATTTTAAGGTAACTAGACAGTAAAATTGATAATTTACTTTAATTTAATACTAATCTTGTATACAGTTGAAATGTTTGTAAAATGCCACTGTGAATTTCCTGTTGTCTTTTTGTAACTCCTTAAGAACTTTTCTTAAACATAGTTACTAACAGTGTTGATATTATTAAGAAGACATTTAAAAGATTGTCATTAGGCAAGTTGAAGTGCTTGCTTAAGCATAAAGTAAGTTTAAAGAAACATTAGCTGGCACAGACAAGAGATCAGAATAATGTTCAGCTACCATAATGAAACCTCATTTTGATATTGTTGTATCTAAATTTGCTATTTGTGTGGTCCAAAGACCATTGGTGTCACCTTGTATCTTAATAAAACTTCAAAATTTCAGGGGCAGACCTAGTCAATCAAAGCTGACATTTTAACAAGGTCCCCAGGGATGCTCTTGTTCATTTGTCTTTGTGAAGACAGTTTCAGAGTGCTAACTATTTGTCTATAATGTAGGGTAGGGTCCTCAGTGGTCCCACAACCCTCAAGCACAGGTGTTAGATGCTAGATCGTCACAATTGTCATAGTTTTTGATAACCAAGTAGCTTTTTAGTAACATTGACATGTGACTTCTTAGAGGCTCTAGTTTGAAATTCCCACTTCTCACTTGTTTCTATAACAAAAATGTAGCATGTTCTGCTTCTCTTGTTGGTCATAAATGAACTCAATGCTGCAGATGCTGCTGCAGGTTTTAAGTAGGAAAGCCCCTCCTTGTTCTAGAGCTGTTACATGAGACACAGCACAGTTGCACATGTCTGTCCTAACCGCTTACACAGTGGAGTGAGTCTGAAGCTTGTTCCAAATGATTTATACCAGTAGATTTTCTGAAGTGTGGAGCTATGTGAACAATAAAGTTCTTTTATACTACTTTTGATACTATTTCAAGTAAGGATTGTGTACATTGGAGGCTTTCGTACCAGCTGCCAAAGCCGGATGCTGTCGCCTGTGGCAACAGCTGTTCGAGTCACTCTTTCCTACTCATCTTTCAAAAGTGAGAAGTTGTGTGGCTTTGTAGGTCATGTTTCTATAAAGATGCTAATACTGTAGGCATCTTATGGACCCAGGGGAATAGCTTTTACCAAGAGGGTTCCACACAAAACTAGGGTCTGGCACCCCATAGTTAGATCTAGATAGGGGGTTCTTGAATTGACCCAACCCTTGCACTCCTGTGAAGCCATGCCTGGCATGAACCTCTGCAATTCAAGTGAAGAGAGAAGCAGGGTAAACTTTTCCAAGGATCCTGCCTGGGTGCTACCCTGCCTCTTCCAGGAGCCTCAGGAAAGCACCTTGTAATGGCCAGGAAACTGCCTGAACTCTTTAAGTCCATCTCTGTAATACTGAAGAGCAGAATTCCAGAACAACTGGTTTGTTTTGAAAAGGTAGTGTTTCATTGCCCTTTCAATTGTAAAGCAACATCTCTACAAATGTCACTTGGTTGTAAAAAGTTGAATTAAAAGGAAATAGGTCTTTAAATCCAACTAGATTTAAAAAAAAAATATTCCACTTTAAAGGGATTTTGCCTATTTTGAACTACCATAGTTAGAATGATGAGTGGTAAATTATAGAGGAAAGTAATATCCTCTAAACCATGATTTTTAAGCAAAGAGTTAAGAGTAAGACAGCTTATTGTTTCCATCTGTAGACACATTAAACCTCCATAAAGGACAGCACCCTGAGGAAGCATATGTGAAATATTGTAACTGAGAAATACTAAAACATAAAATGTTGGTACTAAGGCATTGTAGATAAAAATCAATGTATAATAGTGTCTTCCCAGCCCCTGAATGAAAGGCTAAAACCCCAGTCCTTTAGTGAGCACGAGTTTGCACTTGCACGTTTGCTGCTGAGTGCTGGAACATTGGGTAATGGGGACGTGCGCTTTAGTACTGCTCAAGTCGTCACAGAGTGTGTCCTGTACTTTGTAACTTGCACATATCCAAGAAGACTGAGCGTGAACAACTTGAAGATGTTTTGTGGTTTTGCGGTAGAGTGCTAGTGGACATGGGCCTCAGTTGTATTTTCTGGGCCCCGCACAGACCCGCACTGTCTGTCTTGTTGGAACTTGCCGTGTGCCTCTGGCCTTTCCTTCTGATCATGTGATGCTCAACTCTTCTCACAAATGCACTTGTCATTGTATCCCTAGCGTTTACATTCCTAAGAATAAACTTTGGATGTTTTTATGTGCTCTTTATGTTTTTAAGATATGAAATAAACTGGAATTGAATTCTTTGAAGTTTTGTACATTTGTATAAATGTTCTCCATATGCAGTACTTTATACATCATGTTTCCTCTTGTTTTGTTGAAATAAAAACTAAAAAAAAAGTGTTTTTCAAGATCATTTTATTCACTAAAAACTGCTATAAAAAATTTGTGAGCTTGACAGTGGGGCAGAAGAAAGTAAGCTTATGTGAACATAGCCACAGGGAGCTACTGGGGTTGGCCCACTGATAACCCTCACTCCGGACTTTATGCCTCAGGATGAGAAACTGGAACTGGACAACCTCATTAGTGTCCATCCAAAGCTGAGCTCCTGGGGCCTTGACATGGTGGCCGACTTGTTATACCAGAAAACATGGGCAAGTGGCCTTCCGTGTCGGGGCATGGAGACAGGGGACAAGTTGGGTCACTGCTAGTTCCCAGACAGTGGGATGCATCACAGTATTTTATGTTTTGGCTACAGGAGGTCACAGTGGCATTCTGGATCAGCATGTGTTTACTGAAACCAACCCCATTAGAAAGGAACTGTCCTAGTGGCAGTTGATCATATGTGTGAATAACTCCAGCTGATCTAGGGACTAAGTTAGGGAATATTTTCTGAGTTACTCTTCAAAGACAACTTGTAGAAACCAGCACCTGAAGACTTAAAGATTATTACTATGCCTGTAAAATCTGCACTTCTAGTGACTGCAGAGTCCCTGACATGTAGCTGGCTCCCCTAGTACAGTCTGACTGTTAATATCTGCATGCACATTTTATGATCATTAATTAGGACTATATATAACTAGTCATTCCATAATTTCTCTTGGATTATTGCTGTAGGCCTTACTATACAAATTTGTGACTTAAATTAAGCATTCAAAAATCTTTAAAAGGAAACAGTACCCCATTTTACAAAAGAGGAAACTGAAATGCTTGGGGAATGGGTGCTCAGGATTGCCAAATGCTGGGATCATGCTCTGAACATAGGCCTTACAACTCTTTCTTAGTTATCTATTACTCAAATAGGACCCTAAGTACCGTCAAATGAACATGTATTTTAAATTCATTTATTCCATCTCATAAGGTTAAAATTTAAAGTAAAATAAAATACAATTTTCATGAAGTTAAATGATGCTATCTTTTGTAGAATGTAAGATAATTGTATTTCATTGGTAATTAGAATGCTAGATATTGCTATACTAAAAGTATGTTCATTTAAATTAAAATAAAATGGTTCTTTAGTTTTTCAGATTGACAGATTGGAGCTAGCATTTGCATTTATCTGGAGAAATCATTAGTGTCTGAAATAATAGGTGGGAAAGGGAATTGCTACAACTGAATGAGTGAGCAATTGAGCAGAATCTTTACCCATGTATTCTGACATAGTAAATCCACCCTATTTCTATTCTACTCTATTTTGCATTAAATTGGCCCAAATGAATAAACATTAAAATGCAAGATATTCATTGTAGCATTGTTTGTAAATGTCTCAATTATTCCATATACTGGAATATGACATACCCATTAGAATACAAATGTGTATATGTTGTATATATCGCAAGACCATTTAATTATATTTATGTTGAGTAGCTAATGTGTGTGCATATGCAGTATACATGTGTGTATGTTAATACAAAGGAAGAAATTTTATCTCAAAATGTGGTCTAAAGACGGGCTTGGGGCTCGTCTTTAGACCAGTAGCTCAGCAGTTAAGAGTGCTTGCTGCCGTACTATAGGGCCTGAGTCCAATTCCTAGCACCTACATCTGGCCGTTCAACCAGCTCCAGTTCCAAGGAATCTAATGCCCTCTTTTGGCTTCTGTGGAAACCCAAACACATTCAGATAACCCCGCGCCCCCCACAGATACCACCCCCAATTAAGTCTTAGTGAACACCTACATTATGAGAAACTGATGCTTTTAAAAATGGAGATGTTTGGGGCTTGTGCTTAATTCCCAAGGATCTTGATCACTGTGTTGTGAGACTTGGAAACCTGTATTTCTAGTAAGTCCCTCAGGTTAATACAAAGTCTGGCCTAGTAACTCTCTATCAGTAGTGGATTAGGTGTTTGGTGGTAGCTTGCTCTTAGAAAAGACTCCTCAAGAAGCATTCTTGGTATTCTCAGAGAGGCTTCCCAAAGATTGGCTGTCGGTGAGTTTATTGACAGAGACCTGTAGTGAAAGACAAACTATCCTGACATTTTTTAAAAAGACTACTTCCTGTATGAGAGTGCACACCTAATAGTTAACAGTCTCCTTATAGCATCTCTGCTACTGTTTAGCTTCAGATCCTGAGTCAACAAAACTAAACCAAACACTACACTCAGGGTCACCTTGGCATTTCCAGCTGCATCTGCACCAGGGAGTAAGGTCCGTGGCAAATGGCCATCTCTGTCGAGTAGGGACGGGGTGTTGGAAGAGTTAATACTTAGGATTCGTGGTGGCAACAGGCAGGGTTTGTAAAGACCCTTGCTAAGTCAAGCATTGAGAAGTGACTCTAGAACTGCAGATTATTATTATTCCAGCCTGTTTAGTGCATGCAATGTGAAATGGAGAATCTTTGTGCTTTGACTTCATTTGTTTACAGTCTACTCTTTTCTTCATGGACTTGAATTACTACTCCTTTTCAGGGCTGGTAAGTCAGTGTGTAGGCAGTGTGTCCATGTGTTTCTCCTGACTTCTCTGACCCTCAGGGTCACCCTGAAGACCCACACGGTTTGATCTGAAGCACCCTGACCCCAGCAGCCCTTGGACCTACCTGGGCGCTCCACTACAGTTGTTTTGTAGTGCTGCTGGTCTCCTTCGTGAGGCTTTAGTATGCACTGCATGACACAGATTTGCTCTTCTGGACAGAGTCTGACTCTAGTCCAGGAAGGCAGAAGAAACCAGGGGCTCTGTCTGCCTTCTCATGCATCCCAGGGAGGTCAAAGAACCCTTTCGTCTCCAGAGGAGAAGGCTGGAAAATGTGATCACAGGACATCGTAAATCATGACAGCATGTTTCTGTTTCCTCGAAGCTATAGTGGTTTGAAATTATTTTTCTCCACTAGTGTTTCACATTAACTTAAAGTTTTCTACAGCATCATTCTCTCCTGTGTATTGTGTGTGCTTTAGTGATAATGAGACTCCAAAAAGACAACAAAGTAGGCAAGCCCTGTCTTCAACTTATATGTTCTTCTTGCCTTGGTTGCAGTGGCTGCAGCCAGGTGCACTGCTGAGCGGTGCCCTGAACGCCCCTCTGAAGACTTTTGCTTTCTCTTTAACCAGCTCCTGTCCACCCTGAGCTTCCCAGAGTGCCACATAATCCTCCATTGCAGTTTCTTCTGTCTTGCCACTTAAAAATGAATCCCCTACTATAATCTGACTCCACTTTCTCTTCTGTTGTAATTCCACACTGGTTCTGAATCCTGTGTCAAGAATTACTTCTTTCTCTAAGCCGTTTAATTCACTTGCACCAGTCAAGTTGAAATTCCTAAGACCTTTGAAAGGAGAAAACAAAGCAGAAAGCAAGCCACAGCTACACCTGCAATGGGAAATAATACATTTTGAGTTCACTGAAGAGGAGAAACCATACAAGCAATACTGCACACAGTACTGGTGTGGACTAGAAGAAGCTGGGGTATTGAAGCCCCTTCAGGGTTGGTGCTAGAGGACAGTGATGCAGGGTGAGGAATGCAGGGCATGCTCTTGTCCACTCAGGGAGCCATCTCAGGTGCGGGTCTGCATCCTTTATACACAGCCAAGTTCTTGGGAACATGGAAGTGCCGGAATAGAAGATGAGTGTTGGAGTTTTGGAGCTAGAGATATGATTGGACTTCTAAACATGGGCACACAGTGTAAGAATAATTGCACCATAAATGCTAGACACGGGCACCATTGTGAAAGATGAGGGTGGGTGGGGGTGTCAGTAGTGCTCTTTGGTGTCCCCGTTCTACTGATTACACTGGATCAAAGCTATGCACAGATGTCGGCAAGATGGACCTCCTTCCATCAATACAACCTTGTCAAGGAGAGACAGCTGTCTGTCCTCCCAGAACACGTTTGGTCACGTGGAGTCTGGATTTTAGGTTTGTCTTCCCCAAATGTCATGTTTCTATGTGCAACACTCGATATTGTGTTTGTCATCCTGGTTCTTTCCAAAGGTTCCTGAAGAACCTCACCTTAAGATGTAAGGAGAGAGAGCTGACGTTCCATTTCTAGTCACAATTCAACAGGCGATCATACTTCTCTTGTTGCTGTGACAAAACTCCAAGAAAGGTGTACTGGCTGGTTTTGTGTGTCAACTTGACACAGGCTGGAGTTATCACAGAGAAGGGAGCTTCAGTTGGGGAAGTGCCTCCATGAGATCCAGATGGGGACATTTTCTCAATTAGTGATCAAGGGGGTAGGGCCCCTTGTGGGTGGTGCCATCCCTGGGCTGGAAGTCTTGGGTTCTATAAGAGAGCAGGCTGAGCAAGCCAGGGGAAGCAAACCAGTAAAGAACATCCCTCCATGGCCTCTGCATCAGCTCCTGCTTCCTGACCTGCTTGAGTTCCAGTCCTGACTTCCTTTGTGATAACAGCAATGTGGAAGTAAGCTGAATAAACCCTTTCCTCCCCAACTTGCTTCTTGGTCATGATGTTTGTGCAGGAATAGAAACCCTGACTAATACAAAGGGCAACTTGAGCAAAGAAGGGCTCTTGTTGGCTCTGGCGTGGAGACAGAGGAGGTCATCATGATAGGGAAGCTTTGCAGCAGGACTGTGAAATCACATCGCATCTGCAGCCAGGACGAAGAAAGAGATGGACACTGGTGCTCAGCTCAGTGCTCCCTCTTACTCAGTCTGACATCCCAGCCAAAGGAGACCTGCCACCCCTATGCAGGGTGGGCCTTCTTTCATCGAGTATCTTCATAGAAACACCCTCATAGCCGGACGGTGGTGGCGCATGCCTTTAATCCCAGCAATTGGGAGGCAGAGACAGGCGGATTTCTGAGTTCAAGGACAGCCTGGTCTACAGAGTGAGTTCCAGGATAGCCAGGACTATACAGAGAAACCCTGTCTCGAAAAACCAAAAAAAAAAAAAAAAGAAAAAAGAAACACCCTCATAGATACACTCACAGGTCTATTTCCGTGGTGATTCTTAATCCTGACAATGGGAATTAGCCATCACAGTAATTAACATCAAATTTTCCATTAGATAATAAACAAAAACTTAGGAAAAGACTTTGTACATTTGTTTATTGTGTATGTGGCACGCACCCTCATGGAGGTCAAAGGGCAATGCTCAGGGGTTGATTCTCTTTCACCATGTGAGTCCAGAGGAACAAATTCAGGTCAGACTTGGTGACACATGCCTTTGCCCATCTCACTGGCCCAACAAAAAGTTCTAAAAACAACTTCTCTCCTGGGAATGCTGGCTGGAGCTAGAAGAAACACTTAAGGTGTAGCTTACTGTTGCTCTTCTTATTGATCCAGGAACCTAAAGATTGGATGACAGAGCTGCCAAGTCATGAGAGACACCTGAGAAAATGCTTGTGCCTTAGGGTTAGGTCAGCGGTTCTCAGCCTGTAAGTAATTTATCAGATATCCTGTATATCAGATATTGACATTATGATTATAATAGTATCAGAATTGTAGTTATGAAGTAGCAACAAAAGAAATTTAAGGTTGGGGGTCACCACAGCATGAGTAACTGTATTAAAGGGTCGCAGCATGCATGGTCTAGAGAGATGGCTCAGTGGTTGCGAGCACTGGCTATTCTTCCAGTTCCCAGCAATTACAGTTGCTCACAACCATCTGTAATAGGATCCAATATCCTCCTCTTGTGTGTCTGGAGGCAGTGTACTTGTATACATAAAATACACAAATCTAAAAAATCTAAATATAAATAATTTTTTAAACAGGGTTGCAGCATTAGGAAGGTTGAGAACCACTGGCTTAGGGCCTTAAACATCTCTACCATAGAAGTAAACCTGAAGTAAAATTAAAACTGTCTCACAGACACACAGACAGAGAACTCAGGACCTCCAGTCACCCCAGCCCCGGGGGAGGTGTGTGCTGCTGTCTAGCACTTGAGAGGTTGAGGCAGGAGGACATTGAGTTCACAATCAGCAATGTCTGCATACATAGCAGAACTGTGTCAGTCCCCGCCCCCCCCGCCCCAGATCATCTCAATTGCTGAAACCATGTTGAAAACTCCTCTAGCTGCCTGATGAAACACATCTGCTCCAGGGGATCAAGCAGTTCGTCATGTACAGGTTTGCAATTTCTCAAAAACAATGCTTAGCAGGAAGGAAAAACAGCCTGAGATTTGATAGCAATGCAACACTCAGAAAAATAACACTGCATAAAATTACTTGAAGCCATTGAACTTTTAAGTTGGGCTTTGGTTCTGGTTTGGGAACTTAGCTTTCTAAATTGTTCCTGCCTTCCCTACTCTGTGCAAACTGCTTATACTCAGCCATGAAGTTTATGCTGAACGCCTTCTTTGGGCATTTAGTACAGACCCTTTAATACATTAAGGTAGGGCACAAGCCATACCCAAGCTTTGGACAGTAAGTGGCTAATGAGCATCCCTAGCTGGGCATGATACAGGCTGAGTCAAGCACATGGGTGTGGAAAGGAAGCTTGGCACGTGTTTCCTCTGGAACTCACCCCATGCATCCCTTTGTTGTTCCCTTTGTTGACCTTGCTCTTTTTTTTTCTGTTGTAATAACTGGTAACCATGAGTACCACTGCAGACTGAACCTTTGGAGTCCTTTTGTGAGACGTGGGGGTCTGCCAGTACAGAGGACAGTCTGAATATTCCACAGCTATTTCTGACATTTGGAATTTGCTAGGGTTTTGGCACAAATTAGGGCAAAGGGCCCCTGAAAAAACTCTCTGTGAAATATCAGAGAAGCAAGCATACTATGGCAACATCACAAAGAACTAGAAACAAATGAAAGGCCACCAAACTAGCCAGGACTTGAGAGAGCCAAGATTCCATTAGGTGGGAGATTCAGAGACACAAGTCTGGCTTAGATGGCTGTCCGGTCAAGTGGATGTGTTGCTGTTTTCATCAACTGCTCAGAGCAGAAAGACTGATGAGAGAGGAGAGAGAAGCAGAAAGATACGGAGACAGAGAGGTTGAAAATCAGGCTTCTTGTACTGAATGGGCAAAAAGAAAAAAGTCAAGAGGAAAAGATAAGTGTACATCTCAAAGGCTCACCTACACTCAGAGCGGGGAAGGTGCGTGGTGCTAAGGCACAGGTTCAGCATGTGTGAAGCCCTGGGTTTGATCCCCAGCACCAGAAGACCACAACAAAGCCACAGAAAAACCTAGAACACCAAAGAGCTTTATCCTAGAAACTAATGGGTCAGAGTAAATTAAGCCTTATAAAGTTGCAACCTGGATCAAGTCAACTGAATTATTAATTAGATTAATGTAATCTACATATCCCCACTCTCTTCCCCACTAGGACATACCATGATTTCTTTTTGTAAAATGTGTCACACACAATTCTAGAATTATGTGAGAATTACAAATCCTGAGAATCAATGAGGTGATAACATAATTAAAACAGATTAATAAAGCCAGGTGTGGTGGTACATACCTGTAATTCCAGAATTTGGGAAGTTGAGACAAGAGAATCGGGAGTTCCAGGCCAGCCGGGGCTGCATGGCAAAGTACAGGCCACTCTGGGCTTTACAGCCAAGCCCTGTCTCAAAACAAAACCAAAAAGAAGATGATCCACAAATGATACAGCTGTTTGTGTTGTAGGATTTGAGTGACATCACATGGGGAATTTTAGGAGAGTATGATATTTTTGTTTTATTTTCTGAATATGTTTTTATAAAGGCATTTAGGGGCTACAGATGGCTCAGTGGTTAAGAGTACATGTTGCCCTTGAATAAGACTGGAGTTCAGTTCCCAGCACCTTCATTAAGAGGCTTACAACCACCTGTAGTTCCAGCTCTGGGGAATGCATTGCCCTCTTCTGGCCTCTATGGATACCTACAGATACAGGTGTGCATGCACACGCATACACACACATGCACACACCTTAAGAAAAATAAGCCTTTTGGAACAGGGCATGTTGTTTTACAACTGTGATCCCAGCACTCTGGGAGATATACACTTGAGGTGGCCTGGACTCAGAATGAGTTCCTTGTCGACTTGGATTACATATTGAGACCTTGTCACAAATCCAAAACAAAACTGGTACAATGACAATGGAAATCAGTGTGATGGATCCTTAGAAAGCTAAAACAGCCACGTGAGCCAGCTTTACAACTCCTGGACATATATACCAAGGACTCTGTGCCCTACTTCAAAGATACCTGCACATACGTGTTTACTGTGGCTCTGTTCACTATCTAGGAACAAGCCTCATTGTCCATCAATGATAGTGACATACGTTCCAGAAAACTTAATTCAATAAACAAGAATAACATTATGAAATTTGAAGGAAAATAGATGGGTCTGGAAAACATTATACTGAGTGTGTAGCCCAGATCAAGAAAGACAAATGTTGACTGTTCTCCTTTATAGGCAGGTCCTCGCTACAAGCTTTATAGTAGTCTGCTAAACAGTGAATACTGGAAAAGATCTGACAGGCCTAAAGGGGCCATTAGAGTGATGGAGGGGTACAGCAGACCGCATGTGTTAACATGAGAGGGAGGGCAGAACCCTGTGGTCAGAAGGGTCTAAGCAGGGGAGAGTGGAGGGATAGAAAGAGGGACAGGTATCCAAAAGTAAGAATGTGTGGAAAAGCTATACACAAATCTGCTATTTTATGTTTATTAAAAATATAATCTAAAGACAAAAAGTTGGGTCCACAAATAAGCCATTAGTGTTATCAGAAATGTGTGTGTGTGTGTGTGTGTGTGTGTGTGTGTATGTGTGTGTATGCTATGTACATATGCATGTTCTTTTGTAGGCATGTGTGCTGTGGAGGCCCAGAGGTTGACCTCAGATATCTCTTATTGCTCTCCAACTTATGTTTTGAAGCAGAATCTCTCACTGAAGCTAGAGCTTACCAATCAGCTAGACTAACTAGCCAGTGAGCTTCAGGCCTCCTTTACTTCCCACCTTGAGCTGGTTTGTACAGGAATGTCCCCATAGACCCACATATCTGAATGCTAATTCCTGAGGCCCATGATAGGAGAAAAATGACTCTGGCAGGTTGTCCTCTGCTCTCAATACATCAACCATGCTGCACGGCATGTGCACACACAAATATACACACACATACACACAAACACACAAACATTAAACTGCAAAATGAAATGTTATTACAGAGAGAGAGAATTTAATAAATGATGGCGGTCTAATGGTGAAGATCAAGGTCAGTGTCTTATGAAAAAAATGGCAGTTATAAAACATGTACCTCACACCAGAGCCTCAAAATGTGTGAGGTAAAGGCTGAAAGAGCGGCAGGGAATAAGCTGCAAGTCTGCGGCAGTGTTCAGTAGCTCGCTCAGTCAGAGGAGACCAGTGTGCACTCCAGATGTCAGAAGGTCTGGCTTTAGTCCCTGGAGGGCTTGTGACAGATCAAAACACAGCCTATGTTCTCACAGCTCTTACAGCCTGGAATCTAAGTGTGCTGAGGCCCATGTACCTGCAGGAGGGTCTAATGGTCTTGATACCTACGGGCGTTGGCTTATGGCTCTTCCCATGGTCAGGTGCAGCTCGCCAGGGCTCCTTTTGTCTGCCATCATTAAGCACTGCAGTTCTCAGTGCTTAAGCTTGCTGTCTGTATAACATTTCTTTTTCTACACTTTTGCTTTCAACTTGACTGTTTTGTCTTTGCATCTGAAACACATAGCGCGCATCAGCTTCATATAGTTGGGTATTATATTTCTAGTCTGCCAGTCTCTGACTCTGGTGAATTAATAATTTATATTTAATGTTGTTATTGATTCTGTTGGACTTACCATTGGCAGCCAGAGTCTCCACCTCTAAATATCATGCCTTTAAAAAAAAAAAAATTGTCCCTTGCTACTTCCATGTTCAGATGAATGTTGTGTGGGGCTGGAGAGATGGCTCTGTGCTTAAGAGCACTGGCTGCTCTTCCAGAGGATCTGAGTTCAACTCCCAGTACTTACATGGTGGCTCATGACTATCTGTAACTCTGGTTCCAGGGGATCATATGCTCTTTCTAGCCTCTAGGGGCACTACACACACAAGGCACACACACACACACACACACACACACACCCCATAACAAAATCATAAATCATAAAGAAGGCAAAAGAGTAACATTACCTGTCATCATGTTTAAACTTACCTAACAGTCGTTTCCACTGTGGACTTCTGTCTCTGTTTCAACAGTTGACTGGAAGACATTGTATACATCTAACGCATCAGGGTCACCATCAGAGGGACATGGCTCCCACATTCTCTGTCCTCTGTCTCCATGCTGCTGTTGTTGTACATACTGTAACAAAGCCAAGAAAACATGGTTGTAATTGTTTGTTTCTGTATATGCATATGTGCTATTGATAAAAATAATGTGTATAAAGTATGTATTTATATTTACTGTTTCTCATATTTACTTTCTTGTCATTCTTATGCTTTTTGCTTGTTCTCATGAATTTGAATTTCTATCTCTGTCATTTTTCCATTATCATATTCTAACCTAAACTGTCTCCTTTGTGTTGTGTAGTATTTAAAACTTTAATAAATCCCAGTATAGGGGTCCTTCCTGCCTTAGACCATTTATGATCCCAGATAAAAGGCACACACACAGTCCTTATAGTTTAATATGCTTTATGAAACTAGGCAACTGACTAACCTCTATGATGTTAGAATCTACTTCTACTCATAACTCCAAGTTACTACTTGGTAATTTTTATCTTCCATCTTGGCCGCTCTTAACTCCATTCACTCAGCCCTCTGAGCCACGTTTTCTTGATCCAGAGCCCAGGGTGCTCACCTTGCTTCTCTATTCCATGGTGGCTCTTGTCTCTGTCCTGCACACTCCTAAGGCATAATGTCTCTCTGTCCTTCCTCTTTCTCCAGTCCCAAGCACCAGGAACCTAAAACCCTGCCTCTCTCTCCTCTCCCCATCTATTAACTGCTGACTTCTTTATTTACCAACCAGAATTAACTGAGGGCAGGTTCCCAGAAGCTATGTGCAGATCCTCCCATGCAATCAGCTTTGGGGACTCAATTAGCATTAGAACACATGAAGCTACATTTCCCTCTTTTGTCCAATTAAAAAGGCTCTTTTCATTGGGTGGTGGTAGCACAAACCTTTAATCCCAGCACTTGGGAGGCAGAGGCAGGTGGATTTCTGAGATTGAGGACAGCCTGGTCTACAGAGTGAGTTCCAGGATAGCCAGAGCTATATAGAGAAACCCTGTCTCAAATAAATAAATAAATAAATAAATAAATAAATAAATAGGCTTTTTTTTTTCAGGTATACATTGAACATAATTATAACAATTATGGAAATTGTAAGGTATGATATACACTTGTAATATCCAGTCCATCATATTTGAAAATGTAGATAAAGTATTCTACCATCTATCCTAACTTAAAGAATTTACAATTCTGTACCTCAATTAGGTTTGATTTTAACTTGTATTACCATCTGAAAACCATCCTTTCAAATCTGGAACATCTCCTTTAATGCTAAACAATTTAAGTTTGATTATGAGACTATAACTAATCTTCAATGCCATCAGAAGATCTGAGAAGGAATTAAATATTACCTGAATATGTAAGAAGCTGAAAATTGTATAGCTTCTAAAACTTATACAATTTGCAGAGACAGCTAAATGCCTAGACAGATTCTGATATTCCTTATTCAGCCTTCTGTCCCAGAACCATCTGACAGACCTTAAGTGAAGCAGGAATTATGAAGGACTAGCTTACTCTGTATTAGTAGAGCTTAGTAGTCGACTATCCTGCATCTGTTTGTCCTTTCTGGACAGTATTCTGTCTGCAGATGAAATCAGGGCATTTCTTGCCCAGTGGCTACCTTGCCACAACTGGAGCAACTCCACATGGAGGTATTTATGTTCATTTCCTTCCTTGAAGTGGGAAGGGGTACTGTTAGGAGCAGACATATCTCATAGTCTATTAGTAATGAAATTATTTTAAATGCCATATCCTGATGATCTCTGGTGGTTTTGACAACCATCTATCTATATATAGTATAACTGAGTTGTTAAACATTGATTATTCGTAGCTATTTACTATTTGAATTATCTTGAAAATACTTTATTGTAATTAAATCAGAATCTCATATGACCATGAGTTTACTATCTGACTATTAACTTGTATTATTTATAGTTTGTAAAAGCAGCTATTTGAAGGATTGGTCTAAACCTTGTATTCTTAAGTGAGTTACATAGGTGCAATGCCTATCTAAGAGTAGCAAAATTAAGTTTAAAATTTGTATCAATATACAAAGATTTATGCCAATGAAAACAAACCTGTAACATAAAATCTGTACCAATGTAAGAAAATATAACTTTAATTCTGCATCAAAATATAAAGATTTTTTATCAGTGTAGGATTATGGCTATCAATGATTTGTTTAAGAGTAAATTTTGTAATCCATTCCCATATATCTAATTTCTTATAATATTACTCTATCCCCATTTTTCTTTTCAATCCCCTTCCATTTGCCTAAGAAAGGATAGAGAAGAGGAAAGGAAAGATAGAAATCCCAGAGTTTAAGCTCTCTATTTAGTTTCCTTTCTGTCCAAAATTATGACCATTTCTAAATTATCCCTTAAAATGACACAAGGTATATAATTTATAAAATAACTATAACCAGACAGGATGGTAACTCTTCATAACTTCTTCCTGCTGAATTGGAGTGAAGAATTCCTTTTTTTTTTTTTAAGGAGCAGAGAGAGGCAGGAAACTTAGGAAGAAAATGGTTAGACTTAAGAAAGCTAGCTTTAGCATTTGTTATCTAGTCTCTGTCGCTTAGAAAGTTCAAGGCTTAACTGAAGTCCTGATTGGAACTGTCTGAAAGGCTGGATGAACCAAGGCCATCCAGGACCAGTAGCTGCTCATGAAGATGCCCTGGAAGCCAGTCTCTGGAAACAGCGTTAGGTGAGGCAGGATCAGGCAGGCAGCTGGAACAGGAGGTCATCTCAGCATCCCCGAGGGTGAATCCTGTCAGAGCTGCATCTTGGTGTTTTGTTCTGTAATACATGAATCTTACAACCAAATTTTTGGTTCTATAAAGATATTTGTATGGACTGTGGAAAGTGCACATGTAAGTTAAGGATGAATTTTTGTTTCTTGTTTGAGCAGGTGAAAAGCAACTGTCTCTTTTATGAGTTAGTTTGATCAATAACCAAATTGTAATAAATCTTCATTCATGCCATTTGAAGGATGGCATGATGAATTTTAAGAATTCTGTAACCAACAAGATTTATTGACTAATTTTAGCTGAAGTTTTGGCTAGAGACATTTTTTATTTCTAAGCTAGTTTCAGGGCTGTTCCCATGTAGAGGGATCAGCAATTCGTGTTACCTCTCCTATTCTGTCTTCTTGAATTCTGTCTAAAGCCAAAGTCTTCCAGGGTCTCCCTCTATCTTGCCTGATCCATATCAACTGAGTCAGTTCAGCAGCCTTTTTTCTTTATGCTGGTCTACTCTGACCTCTCTCCCAGAGGATTCGTAATGTCATTAACACCACCAAACTTATAACCACCTTCATTTTGATAATTAAAACAACTAAGAACAGTTAAAACAATTTTAAACAATTATTATTATTTGTTGAGATAGGGTTTCTCTCTATCTCCATTCCTTTGTTTCCTACATTTGAGATCAAAGGCCTGGATTTCTTTATTATTCCATGTATACTTAAACACACTTTAACAATTGCCATCATTTCTCCCTTCTATCCTTAAAATAATGCAATTTTCCTTTAGTCCTTCTTTCTAAAGAGATTAGTATCTATGGATATATAATTATACCCCCTTTCTCTTTATAAAACTTGAATTAACATCCTTTCCTATTAAATTCCCTTCTATTTTCTTTATGAGTATATTTTGGGGCCAATTTATGGATCAAAATCAGCTGTCGATTCCAGAATTCCTGCGGAAACTATGTTCAAAGAATCCAGTTGCTTGCAAAAATTGACTTCTTAAATTTCCATTAATTTTTCTATTCCTACCTTATTTAGGCCTGCTCTGTGCATAGCCTGCCTTATCTCAGCAAGAGCTGTCAGCATCCATGGCTTAAGCTCTCCGAAGCAGCTTAGAAGCATTTTTGAGGAAGACTCTAGCCTGCTGCCCAGCGTGCCTGGATCCACTTGGGGTGCAGGTGTCTTAGTTTTAAGCCATGGACCCCAGAATTATGTGTTGCAAAATAGCATGAATTTTAGTCTAGTCCTGAATCCAATGGCTTGGGTAGAAACCATATTGGGTAAGAAGCCAATTCTCCCTCCTCCTAATCTTAATCCTGGCACAGGGTTCCTTCCCATCTTAGACCATTTATGTTCCCAGATAAAAGACACACACACACACACACACACACACACACACACACACACACACGAACATGCATACGCATGCTCTCACATACATGCACACACACACAGCCTTTATATTTTAATATGCTTTATGCAGTTCAATAGCAGGGCAACTGCCTAAACTCCATGCTGTTAGCATCTACCTCCCACTGATAACTCTGGGTTACTACTTACTAATTCCTATGTTCCATCTTGGCCGCTCTTAACTCCATTCACTCAGCCCTCTGAGCCACGTTTTCTTGATCCAGAGCCCAGGGTGCTCACCTTGCTTCTCTACCCCATGGTGGCTCTTGTCTCTGTCCTGCACACTCCTAAGACAAGGTGTCTTTCTGTTCTTCCTCCAGTCCCAAGCTCCAGGAACCTAAAACCCTGCCTCTCTCTCCTCTCCCCAGCTATTAACTGCTGACTTCTTTATTTACCAACCAGAATTAACTGAGGGCAGGTTCCCAGGAGCTATGTGCAGATCCTCCCATGCAAACAGCTTTGGGGACTCAATTAGCATTAGAACACATGAAGCTACATTTCCCTCTTTTGTCCAATTAAAAAGGCTCTTTTCTTTCAGATATACATTAAACATAATTATAACAATTATGCAGATTGTAAGGTATGACGGCATCTTTACCAATCAGAATTAATGATGGGATGTTCCCAGAACCTATGTGCAGGCCCTCTCGTGCAAACAGTTTTGGCATTGCTGCATGTTACAAGCTCAGAAACATGTACATGTATAAAGTTTGATATATTTGGCTTGGTAAGTCAGCTATAAGACCAAAGAATAGTTCTATATACACACAGGATTCTAATATTTCCCATACTTTCTGTATTTTGAGATGCATTCAAAGTTAATCTGAGTTTATTTTATTTTAGCCTGATGAACTTCATTTATTATTTTACTGCTCATTTTCTCTCTGTGTCTCTCTGTCTCTGTCTCTGTCACTCTCTCTCTCATTTTTTGAGTATTCCATACAACATATTTTGATCATACTCACCCTCTATTCCTTCCTTTAACTCTTCTAAGAGCCGCTCTCACTACACATCCCCCCCAGTAGTGATGGCACTTTAAAAAAAAAAAAGGTTTATTTTATTTTCAATTACATATACCTTAGTTAGGGTTTCCATTGCTGTGGAAACACCATGGCCACAGTAAGTCTTATGAAGGAAAGCATTTAATTGGGGCTGACTTACAGGTTCAGAGGTTCAGTCCCACATCATGGAAAACATGGTGACATGCAGGCAAACATGATGCTCAAGAAGGAGCTAAGAGTTCTGCATCTGGATCCTTAAGCAGTAGGAAGAGAGGAGTGAGCTACTGGGCCTGGATGGAGCTTCTGAAACCGTAAAGCCCAGCCCCAAAGACATACTTCCTTTAACAAAGCCACACTTCCTAATCCTTTCAAACAATGCCACGTTTTTAGGAGCCTTTGGGTGCCATAATGTGTGTGTATATGTGTTTTGTGTATGTGTCCAGAAGTGTTGGATTCTCCTGGAGGTGCAGTTATAGACAGTTCTGAGCTGTCTACTGTGGGTTATAGGCCTCTGCAAAGGCAGCATGTGCTCTTAACTTCTGAGTCATCTTTCGTGAGTCCCAACCAGGAAGTGCTTTGAACTCTCACTTTGTGACTGACTGCCCATGGAGCTACTTGCTTACTAATTTAGTGGCTGCTCTTAGAGGAGACATTGTTTTCTAGAGCTTCCTTAGGCTCGGACTCTCACACTGTGTTTCAAACAAAGCCAATTACTCACTCAGAGGGGGTGAAAGCGCACCGCTGCTCTGTGGAACACCACCCTTCTGACAGCTTGGGACAGCTACCAGAGTATCTGAATGGTGGTCCTCAGCCTTCCCTGCCAGAGACCAACCCTGGCCTTTAGCAGAACTGAGATGGGAAACATCTGAAGAAGGCCAAAGACAGATTATCGCTGGCCTTGTAACTCTCTCTTACTGTTCTGGGGGCCAGAAGACAATGGCCTCTGCAAGATTAACTCCCTCTTGCTATTCTGTGGCTAAAAGCCACATAGGTTTGTGGCAATAATCTCTGCCATGAACAGCATGGGATTATATAAAGACCCACTGTGATTAGGTGAGAGGCACAAAGTTTGTTAACTCTTTGTGAGCCAGAGAATGAGGAAAAGAAAGCCATGCACACAGAACAAATACTCATTCACTCTGGATGAAGCAGAAAAAAAGCAGGCTCCAACAATTTGATATACACATACATACATACATATATACATACATACATACACACATACATACATTTGGTGAGTGGAATAAAGCTCTAATGAGAAAGCTCCAACAACTTTTATTGCCATACTCAGGATTTATACTGTCTTTACCTAAAAAATTACCTCATACAATTACCAGGTAGAATCATTATGGCAGGATAATTGATCACATGATTTTCTAAATTCTTAAACATTCTAATGAGTTCATATTAGGTTTAAGGCGATAATTCATGTTGTAGATCAATGAGACTTAACAGAATTGATACATGTCTTTCAATTAAGACTAGTATCTGGCTGGTCTCTCTGAGCGGACATTGGGCACAAGCTCTGCAGCCAGTCCCACAACACCCAGAGGAAGCTCCACTCCCAGGTGCTCTAATAAGCCCAGGGTCACAGGATCCCAGAATCACAGGATCACAGAGACAGCCTGACTCTGAGGAGTTCTGACACAATCAGGATCACAGGGAGGACAGGCTCCAGACAGATTTAGCCAGGGCAGGTAGCACTAGAGATAACCAGATGATGGGAGGCAAGTGTAAGAAAATAAACAACACAAACCAAGGTCACTTGCCATCATCAGAACCCAATTCTCCCAGCATAGCAAGTCCTGAACACACCATCACAACAGAAAAGCAAGATTCAGATATAAAATCACTTATCGTGATGATGATACAGGACTTTAAGAAAGACATAAATAGCACCCTCAAAGAAATACAGGAGAACACAGGTAAAGAGCTAGAAGCTCTTAAAGAGGAAACACAAAAATCCCTTAAAGAACTACAGGAAAACACAATCAAACAGGTGAGGAAAATGAGCAAAACCATCCAGAACCTAAAAATGGAAATAGAAACAATAAAGAAATCAGAAAGAGAGACAACCCTGGAGATACAAAACCTAGGAAAGAAATCAGGAGTCATAGATGCAAGCATCACCAACAGAATGCAAGAGATAGAAGAGAGAATCTCAGGGGCAGAAGACACCTTAGAAAACATTGACACAACAGTCAAAGAAAATGCAAAAGGCAAAAAGCTCCTAACCCAAAACATCCAGGAAATCCAGGATGCAATGAGAAGACCAAACCTAAGGATAATAGGTATAGAAGAGAGTGAAGGCTCCCAATATAATGGGCCAGTAAATATCTTTAATGAAATTATAGAAGAAAACTTCCCTAACCTAAAGAATGAGATGCCCATGAACATTCAAGAAGCCTACAGAACTCCAAATAGACTGGACCAGAAAAGAAATTCCTC
>NW_022196901.1:18588635-18589581 GCF_008632895.1 Mastomys coucha | reverse complement strand
TAATCAAAACACCAAATGCACTAAACAAAGAAAGAATTTTAAAAGCAGTGAGGGAAAAAGGTCAAGTAGCATACAAAGGCAGGCCTATCATAATTACAGAAGACTTCTCACCAGAGCCTATGAAAGCTAGAAGATCCTGGGCAGATGTCATACAGACCCTACAAGAACACAAATGCCAGCCCAGGCTACTATACCCAGTAAAACTCTCAATTACCATAGATGGAGAAAACAAGATATTCCATGACACAATATCTTCCCACAAATCCAGCCCTACAAAGGATAATAGATGGAAAACATCAACATAAGGTGCAAAACTGCACCCTAAAAGAAGCAAGAAAGTAATCTTTCAGCAAATACACACAAATCTAATTCCACCTCTTACACCAAAAACAACAGGAAGTGACAATTACCTTTTCTTAATATCTTAATATGAAAATTAATATTACCAACATATCCTAAGTGATTAAAATCCAAAAATATGAAGAATTAGAAATTTGTTGATTGTCATCCAATGGTCTTTCTAATTTGGTAATTGGAGAAATAGGTCCAATATTGTACAATCCGTATATACTTTCAGCTTGTTTGTGACAGTGTCTTGCTGTGTACAACATAAGGGTCTTGAAATCTTGCTTCTCTTATCTCAGACTCTCTATTAGAACAGCTTGTATATTTCAAAAGTATTTATATACCAAAGGGAGACATAGACAATTAACTTGGTAGGTGGCTTGTAAGAGAACAACAAAGAGTGAGACTGAATGCTTTGCTTGACATTTGTAGCTCTTATATCAAGTTTGAAAAAGAGGACTTTACAAGTTACTCTTTCTCTGAGATGAATGCTTTTTCAAATTATCACAGCCAATGAAACAGATTCTTACCCACACCTAACGTCTGTGCCACCCTCCAAGCAGAACCATTGTTCATTGAAACAGTTGGCGAATGACTTTAT
>NW_022196901.1:18586003-18588329 GCF_008632895.1 Mastomys coucha | reverse complement strand
TTGTTGTTTTATATCAAACAACTTTTATAATACTCATTTTTATTGTTATAATATTTTATTTAAAAAATAAAATTAATAAAATTTATATTGAGAAAAAAAAGACTAGTATCTTACTAAACAGTCACTCTCTGTTACTAGCCCCATAAGTTCATTATAAGTTTAAAGCAGTATTTTTTTTAATTTATTTAAGTTTTATTGCATTATGATGAGAAAAGATACATGATTTCAATGTATCTGAATTTGTTAACATTTAAAAACATATTTTAAGAAAATAGAATTAAATCACATTCTTGTTTCCCTTTTGTACCCCAGCTCCTCTGAGAGACCCCCCTTCAACATCTACAATACCTTTTTTGTCATATTCTTTAAAATTTATAAAATATTATAACAATAAAAATGAGTATTATAAAAGTTGTTTGATTAAAACAGCAATCAATTTAACAGTCTTATGTAGATGCTTCTCTACAGCAGTACTGAAAATATATTTTTCTCAATATAAATTTTAAATAACTCCAAACATATTAACTATATATTTTAAAATAGTACATCAGTACTAGCATTTTTTAAATAAACATAAATATATAAAGTCTTTTTGATTGTTTGTTTGGTTGGTTTGGTTTGTTTTTAGTAGAGCTTAAAATTTTGGCTCTTACTGTGATGCAAGCACAAAATAAGAACAATTTTTGGACATTGGATTTCATTGTAATAAGGCTGTATTTCAATGACCCTCATATCACCAAAGGATTTTATCTCCATCTTAGCTAAGCTAAGAGTTGACAGTTCTGCTTCACCAAGAAATGAATTGTAGGCTCGATTTTTGGATACAGACTTCCTGCTATGGTCAAAGCTATTTGACTTGAGTGGGTGTCTTCATTCTCAGCCCACAGAGAACAGGTTACATTCATTTAAGAAAAAAAGCAGTACTTTTTTACGTCACAAGTTAGCATGGTTTTGTCAAAAAACAAGTCAGCTGCCTTGTGTCTCATTGGTTTTAAGATTTTGTATAGATAAACCAGTTAGTACTTTATTTCTTTTTGTTCCTGCAGCTTCAATCAATTCCCATTCCCAGCTTGTGACTTTGGTTACCACATAGTAGGCTCACAGCTAACCAAGAAGCATTGTTTTCCTTGATCATAATTTTGTTCCAAGCCTGTTTTCTTTTCCTAGTCCAATTAGCCTGTGACACATGAAGGTTTACAGAGCTCTATTTGCAGCTTTTATACTATAGAGGGCCTGAGATTACTTGTATAAATTTAAGAGTTCTATAAAATCGTTATCAGAAATTGCAAAATCATTGATTTGTTTACACAGCATTATTACATGAGAATACATCTTCATGTTGATCTGCAGAAAGTCTCCTTAGGCTATGTAATAGTGACAGGAAAAGGCATACTAGCAGCGAGAAGGAATCCTGGGATGAAGTCTCCAAGGACTAGCCCACCACGGGCCACGCAGAATGGTCGGCCATCTTCAGTGAACTCATTTGCACAGCTTAGATTTACCTAGATGGCTTCTGACACTTCCCAATGCTATGGCCCTTTAATTTCAGTTCCTTATATTATAATGATCCCCCACTATAAAATTGTTTCATTTCTATTGTATATCTGTAATTTTACTACTGTTGTGAATTATAAGTTCTAATATGCAGAATATCTGATACATAACCCCCAAAGGGGTCAAGATTGACAGGTTGAGAATCAGTGGTCTAAGTATTTAGTAGTTTTCACTAACTGTGCTTCTGAGAAGGAGGTCCATAGAATTCCTCATACTGCCACCCCACAAGAAGCATCATCATCTGAGTTTAGAAGAAAAACTGCTATCAACTCTTGGCTTGAGAATTGCAATGGCCTTCTCCTGTGAGACCAATGGATGGATGGACCTTTTTGACACTATTGCTATAGCCCATCTTCAGATGCTAGCTGAACATCCTTTTGGGAAAGAACAAACAAAAACAATGGGGATGGGACTGCTTTGCTGAAATAAGGCTACATAACCAGAAACATTTAGTCAGGATAGACTTAAGGACATAGTGCTGGGACCAGAAGCATTCCAGGAACTTAGAGTTGAAGGCAGATATAAGAACAGTAAGTAGTATGTAGTTTTAATGGTGAATGATCTTGTTGCCAAAACCATTGCTAAAGTTTATATCTGAAGCATAAAGAGTGTGGATACTAAAAATGAAACAAGACTAGCTCCAGCATACCAACTTATGACTAACAGAAAACAAATGAGTCAAAACACAAACAAACAAAACTCCACTTTTCTTTTTTTTTTTAGATATTTTCTTTATTTACATGTAAATTTCTCCATTCCCAGTTTCCCCTCC
>NW_022196901.1:18583788-18585471 GCF_008632895.1 Mastomys coucha | reverse complement strand
CCCCTTTTAAGAAGGAATGAAATGTCCAACTTTTGGTCTTCTTTCTTCTTGAGTTCCTTGTGTAATGTAAAACTCCACTTTCTTAACACTGCTTTCTATTATAAGATCTCTTGATGCCTTCCAATGTTAAGGCCTCTGAACAGCCACCAAATTGTTGGTAATCACTAAGATCCAGATAGAATAGCTTCTTATAAAGGCTGTAATACAAATCTGTGTCGTGGATGTTTGCCTCTCTGTTCATGAAATGAAAATGGTCATAAACAGGCACTTTATACACTAGTTACTTTACTCCTGTTGTAAAATGTTGTCTGTGGGTATCATTAGAATAAAATCAAGTACTCAAACTAGAGATGACCAGAAAGGCAAGTCCCAGCTATGTAAGCTATCCTAACATAATAAATATACACATTAGCACAAAATAATGAAAGCATCATCATTTCTGTAAGTTTTGTTTGTTGGCTGGTGATAAGTGCTTTAAAGCATTTAAGCCAAGCATGGTGGCTTATCCATTTGTTGCTTCAGCACTCAGGATGCTAGAGCAGGTGTCTTGATATGAGTTTGAGGCCAGTCTGTACTATATAGTAAATTCTAGCCAGCCTAGGCTACAATGTGAGACTCTTGTAAAGTAACTTTTATTCACCAAATGTAATTGTCCTCTCAGAGGCTTGCTGCTGAATAACATCACCCTTTCTAGTTCTTTCTGATCTCTGGCTGGCTGGTTTAACTCAGCTGTTCTGTCTCAAACTCCTCTCCAAGCTGACTGATGCAAACCGGCTTCTCTCCACTTCTTACTGAATTGGAGAAAACCTGCCTCTGAATTCCACAAACTGGACTGCACTGACTTCACTGGTTGCACGAAATGAACATAACTGAATAGAACTGAATGGAATTGAACAGAATTGAATGAACTCACTGCACTCAACTGAACTGTACCAAACTGCACTGCACCGAACTCACCTGAACTCCACTGCCTTGCCTGAAGTCAACTGACCTGTACTCACCAAACTGCCCTCCACTCCTGACTCACGCTGTGTTGCTCCTAAGTCTCCTCCCTTTCCTGTCTGTTCTTATGAGTTTTGGGTGTATCCTGTCTCTGACTTATTATCAAATCTTTCTCTGATTCATCACTCTGTCTGCCCCTCAATTAGACATCACTTTCAAACATGGGTACGTCCTTCTACAAACTAACCTTCGTTAGTTTGGGATTGAAAGTGTAAACTAAGGACTTGTCTGTATTCCAGACAGAGGGATTAAAGATGGGTCATTCCAGCCATATTATACAGACCTAGAAGGTCTTTGAATGTGATCTCTTGCCAGAGAAGCCATGCTGCTGGATAAAAATTCCTCTATAGACTCTATCTCAAAAGAAAAAGAAAAAAGCCTGCTAATGCAGTTTTTTCTTATAGAAACTCCCAACTAGAAGTTAACTAAAATTAATTGGCTAAGAAGAATGGGAAACTGTAATGATGTATTTTCTTACTAAAATTAATTGGACAGATACAAGAAATCTGCATATGAACATAAATATAGAAATTTAACTCCTTTTAGTAACATGTTTCCATCGTATTTTAACATTCCAAACCTTGTACATATACATGTAACTCTTTGTTTTTTTAAAAAAAATTTTTATTGCATTATGATGAGAAAAGTTACATGATTTCAATTTATCTGAATTTGTTAACA
>NW_022196901.1:18580749-18581240 GCF_008632895.1 Mastomys coucha | reverse complement strand
CATAGTATAGTGTAAACACATGAAATAAACAATACTACTAATAGAGAGGCTGAGATAGGAGAAGCAAGGTCTCAAGACCCTTATGCTGTACACAGCCAGACACTGTCACAAACATACAAGCTGACAGTGTATATGGATTGTACAATGTTGGACCTATTTCTCCAATTACCAAATTAGAGAGAGCATTGGATGACAGTCAACAAATTTCCAAATCCTCATATTATTGGATTTCAATTGATTAGGATATGTTGGTAATATTAATTTTCAAATTAATATATTAAGAAAAAGTAATTGTCACTTCCTGTTGTTTTTGTTGTAAAAGGTGGAATTAGGTTTGTGTGGATTTGTTGAAAGATTACCTTCTTGTTTCTTCTAGGGTATAATTTGCTCCTTATGTTGATGTTTTCCATCTATTATCCTTTTTAGAGCTGGATTTCTGGAAAGATATTGTGTAAATTTTGTTTTGTCATGGAATATCTTGTTTTCTCCAT
>NW_022196901.1:18571443-18580001 GCF_008632895.1 Mastomys coucha | reverse complement strand
TTTGTGTTTCCTCTTTAAGAGCTTCTAGCTCTTTACCTGTGTTCTCCTGTATTTCTCTGAGGGTGCTACTTATGTCTTTCTTAAGGTCCTGTATCATCATCATGATAAATGATGTTAGATCTGAATATTGCGTTTCTGGTGTAATGGTGTGTCCAGGACTTGCTATGGTGGGAGAATTGGGTTCTGATGATGGCAAGTGACCTTTGTGTTGTTTATTTTCTTACACTTGCCCCCCGGCATCTGATTAACTCTAGTGCTACCTGCCCTTGCTAAATCTGACTGGAGCCTGTCCTTCCTGTGATCTTGGTTGTTTCAGAACTCCTCAGAATCAAGCTGACTCTGTGATCCTGTGGTTCTACATGTGTCTCTTTGGTAACTAGTTTTTACTGTGTCTGTCTGTTCAGATCCTTCATATAAAAAGAAGCTTTATTTTTTCAGATGAGAGAAAGCAACAATTTAAGGGGTGATTTGTTGTTGTTGTTGCTGTTAATGTTTAAAGACAGGCTCTTACTATATTCTCTTGGCTAGCCTAGAACTTGTTATATGTATCAGACTGGCCTTGTATAATGAGAACTCACGAAAGACATGGAATCAGTGACAGGAGGATCATGGAGAAGATGTAGATGGAGGAGCTATAAGAGTGGAGGTCTGGGGACATGAAAGACCTTAATGTTAGAGTCTGACTAGCTGGAAGCTAGGAGGTAGTGAGGCCCATATGAAAACACTGTGGGCTGACAAATGAGAAGGGGAAAATGTCACTTAAGGAAGACAGTTCAAAAGAATGCATGAATTTAGCACATGGATTTGGGCAGAGTGGGTTTACAATTGTTTCCCTTAGTACATCACCAGAAAGAGCAAGAATAAAATCAAAACTATAAGAGAAGGGAGTTGGTGAAGACAGAGAAAACTCAGCCTAGTGTACTATGTGGTGGAGCAGGGGCTGGGTGTGTCACACCAATGCAAGGCCAGAACATGGAACCAAAAAATATTTGTTTGTTTCAAGACAGGGTTTCTCTGTACGGCCCTGGCTGTCCTGGAACTCTGTAGACCAGGCTGGCCTCAAACTCAGAAATCCACCTGCCTCTGCCTTCCAAGTGCTGGGATTAAAGATGTGTGCCCACCACCGCCTGGCTCAACAAATATTTCTTAAATTGAAGAAATAATGGAAGTGGGACTTTCAAGAAAACTATAGAGCCAGGATGTTGTAATAATAAATAATTAATCCTGATGCAGGTTTGCTACCTGCCTTAATGGTTTATGATCCTGAATGAAAGACAACACACACAGCCTTGATGTTTTAATATGCCTTAAGCAACACAATAGCTAGGTCACTATCTAACCTCCCTGCTGTTAATCCTGAGTTATTACTTACTAATTCTATATTCCATCTTGGTCACTCCTGACCCACTTGTGACACTCTCTGGGCCATACTTTCTTAGTCCAGAGCACGGGCACTCTCCTTGCTTTTCTACCCCATTGCAGCCTCTGTGTAACTCCTCTGTCCACACTCTCCACCAACAATTGTGGATCTTCTCCTTCTCCGTCCTGCTACTGGGCCCAAGCCCGGAAAATCCTAAAATCCTGTCTGTCTGTCTGTCCTCCTGAGCTATTGGCTGTTGGTATTTTTATTTACCAATCAGAACCAGCTGGGGGCAGGTTTGCAGCAGGTTTTTGAGGAACAAAATTAGCATTCATAATACAAGCAGCTACTCCAGGAGTCATGTACATTCCTATAATCCTGCTTCTCAGAAGACTAAGGATGATTCCGAGTTTGAGGTCATAGGCTGTGAGATACATAGGACTGCCACAAACAAAACAAACAGCTGGGTGTTAGTCCCAATATTAGGGAAGTAGAGGAAAGAGGATCAGGAGTTCAAGGCCAGTGTCACCTACATAGTGAGTTCAAGACAAACCTGAACCATAAAAGACCTTCTCTCTCACTATCTATCTATCTATCTATATATATATATGTATATATATATATATGTTTCTTCTTTCTATGTAGATATAGCTAAAGATAGAGATAAAATCCATATATCTATATATTTAAAGAAATATTTAAGTTGATGAAATGGCTTAGTAGTAAAGGACCTTGTCATGAAAGTTTGGTAACTGTGTGTGTGTGTGTGTGTGTGTGTGTGTGTGTGTGTGTGTGTTGAGAAATAAAAGAAAAAAAGAATCCAACTAATGAATCATGGTGGGCCTCTGAGTAGCTAATAAAACAGTGAAAGACTTCCAGCAGCCCTCTCTCTGTCTCTACTGTTTGGAACTACACCTTTTGAAATTTACATAGCCCCATAACACATGTACTGTAATTCTAATCCCACCACCAGTACTTCCAAACCTTGAGTTTCATTATTTCAAACTCTTAGTTTCATAGATTTAATAGCTGTGTAATAGAACCATAGGTTGTGTATTTATTAAAAGACTCTCCACAAAGTTGCCCATTTTACATTTAGGAAACTAGTGTCTGTAAATCTGTATGAGTCTGTCCACATTGACAATAAATATGACAATTATATGCTAAACATATGCATGTATGCACATATATGTGCTTCTTCATCAATAATTCGTCGTTTATTTCTGCTCCTTTCATTACTTTTCTTTGGATAATTTATACTACAGCAAATTTTTCATGTATTATGCATTTCTGAAAATGGCTTCTTTTTATAATGTATCATCATTTTTCAATAGCTGAAATAAATACATACCACTCTGCTTTTCCTAATTTTGATAATAGTTTTCAGTGATTAATGTTACCTCTGAAAGACTTATTTCAGAGTTAATCCAATGTTTTTGCATGTTTGTTTGTTTGTTTGTTTTGGAGCAGGTTCTCATGTTGTAGTCCACTATCTAGGCTCATCACTTTCAGCTGTCTTCCTGCCTCAACCTTCCAGGTACCGAGACTGTAGGCATGACCCATGTGTCTGGCTCCATCCATCAGATTTGATGCTGTAATGCGTACTGCATCCTTCCTCTTGAGTTCTTCCTGCTTTCACCTCTTAGCTGCCTGCATAGGCATGTTAGATGCCCTCTGCTTGGAAATGAGACGGTAACTGATGTGGGGCAGTGAGTGTCACAGCCACTGTGGGTCAAATGTTGACAGTACATGACTACTAATGTTACTCCTCCTCATCACCACCCTCACCATTAACCCCATCACCATCATCGTCACCACCATCACCAGCAATAGCAGCAACAGCTCTAGCTAAGCGTCTGTGAGTCTTTTTTTTTTTAAAGATTTATTTTATTTATTTTAATACGTACGAGTACACTGCAGCTGTACAGATGGCCATGAGCCATCATGTGTGTGGCTGCTGTTGAACTCAGGACCTCTGCTGACCCCACCTGCTGCAGTTTACTGCAGCTGTCTTCAGACGCATCAAAAGAGGGCATCAGATCTCATTATAGGTGGTTGTGAGCCACCATGTGGTTGCTGAGGATCTGAACTCAGGACCTTTGGAAGAGCAGTCAGTGCTCTTACCCGTTGAGCCATCTCTCCAGTCCCCATCTGTGCTTAATCTTGTCGAAAAAAAGGCACTCTGCGTTTTGTCAAGAAGTGGGCTAGAGACTGTAACTTGCATTTAATGAAATTAATGGACATGATATAATCTTACATAGTTTTCTGTATAAGAAGAGGACATTTGTCTTCAGGAGTTCATTTCTCCCTTCTGCTGAAGTTATATGTTTTCCTGTAAATAAACACCTTCTGTTAAAATGTAAAATTACTCTTTTCTTTCTTTTTTTAAATTAGATATTTTCTTTATTTACATTTCTAATGATATCTCCTTTCCCAGTTTCCCCTCTGAAGGAAAAAGAAACAAAACAAAACAAAAAAAACCCCTGTTCTCTCCCCACTCCCCTTGCTCACTAACCTACCCACTCCTACATCCTGGCCCTGGCATTCCCCTACACTGGGGCATCAAGCCTTCACAGGACCAAGATCCTCTCCTGCCGTTGATGACTGACTAGGCCATCCTCTGCTACATATGCAGCTGGAACCATGAGTCCCACCATGCTTACTCTTTGGTTGGTGGTTTAGTCCCTGGGAGCTCTGAGGGTACTAGTTAGTTCATATTGTTGTTCCTCCTATGAGGCTGCAAACACCTTCAGCTCCTTGGGTCCTTTCTCTAGCTCCTTCATTGGGGACCCTGTGCTCAGTCCAATGGATGGCTGTGAGCATCCACTTCTGTATTTGTCAGGCACTGGCAGAGCTTCTCAGGAGACAGCTATATCAGGCTCCTGTCAGCCACCACTTGCTGACATCCGCAATAGTGTCTGAGTTTGGTGATTGATATGGGAAGGATTCCCAGGTGGGGCAGTCTCTGGATTGTCTTTCTTTCAGTCTCTGTTCTATAGTTTGTCTCTGCAACTCTTTCCATGGGTATTTTGTTCTCCCTTCTAAGAAGGAATGAAGTATCCACACTTTGGTCTTCCTTCTTCTTGAGCTTCTTGTGGTTTGTGGATTGTATTTTGGGTATTCCGAGCTTCTGGGCTAATATCCACTTATCAGTGAGTGCATACATACCATGTGAGTTATTTTGTGATTGTGTTACCTCACTTAGGATGATATTCTCCAGATCCATCCATTTCCCTAAGAATTTCATAAATTCATTGTTTTTAATAGCTGAGTAGTACTCCATTGTGTAGATGTACCACATTTCTGTATCCATTCCTCTGTTGAGGGACATCTGGAATATTTCCAGTTTCTGGCTATTATAAATAAGGCTGCTATGAACATGGTGGAGCATGTGTCCTTATTACGTGTTGGAGCATCTTCTGTGTATATGCTCAGGAGTGGTATATCTGGGTCCTCTGGTAGTACTATGTCCAACTTCTGTAGGAACTGCCAAACTGATTTCCAGAGTGGTTGTACCAGCTTGCAGTCCCAGCAGCAATGAAGGAGTGTTCTTCTTTCTCCACAACCTCTCCAGCATCTGCTGTCACCTGAGTTTTTTCTTAGCCATTCTGACTGGTGTGAGGTGGAATCTCAGAGTTGTTTTGATTTGCATTTCCCTGAAGACTAAAGATGTTGAACATTTCTTTATGTGCTTCTCAGTCATTTGGTATTCCTCGGTTAAGAATTCTTTGTTTAGCTCTGTACCCCATTTTTAATAGGGTTATTTGATTCTCTAGAGTCCAACTTCTTTGAGTTCTTTGTATATATTGGATATTAGCCCTCTATCGGATATAGGATTAGTAAAGATCTTTTCCCAATCTGTTGGTTGCCGTTTTGTCCTATTGACAGTGTCCTTTGCCTTACAGAAGCTTTGTGGTTTTATGAGGTCCCATTTGTCAATTATTGATTTTAGAGCATAAGCCATTAATGTTCTGTTCAGGAAATTTTCCCCTGTGCCCATGTGCTCGAGGCTCTTCCCCACTTTCTTTTCTATTAGTTTTAGTGTATCTGGTTTTATGTGGAGGTCGTTGATCCACTTGGACTTGAGCTTTGTACAAGGAGATAAGAATGGATCGATTTGCATTCTTCTACATGCTAACCGCCAGTTGAGCCAGCACCATTTGTTGATAATGCTGTCTTTTTTTACACTGGATGGTTTTAGCTCCTTTGTCAAAGATCAAGTGACCATAGGTGTGTGGGTTCATTTCTGGGTCTTCAATTCTATCCCATTGATCCACCTGCCTGTCACTGTACCAATACCATGCAGTTTTTTTCACTATTGCTCTGTACCAAAGCTTGAGGTCAGGGATGATGATTCCCCCAGAATTTCTTTTATTGTTGAGAATAGTTTTCACTATCCTTGGATTTTTGTTATTCCAGATGAGTTTGGAAATTGCTCTTTCTATCTGCATGAAGAATTGAGTTGGAATTTTGATGGGGATTGACTTTTAAAGACAAAACGTTTTGTGGGACAGTGAGGTAACTCAGAAGAAGAGGTGCTTTTGGCCAAGCCTAGTGCCTGGAGTTCCATCCCCAGGGTGAAATGGTTGAAGGAGAAAAACGACTCCCACAAGTCACCCTGTTCATGGATTGACAGGATTAATATAGTAAAAATGGCCATCCTGCTGAAAGCAATCTACAGATTCAATTCAATCTCCATCAAAATCTAACTCAATTCTTCACAGACTTAGAAAGAGCAATTTGCAAATTCATCTGGAATAACAAAAAACCTAGGATAGCGAAAACTATTCTCAACAATAAAAGAACCTCTGGTGGAATCACCATTCCAGACCTTAAGCTGTACTACATAGCAATTGTGAAAGAAAAAAAAAAAACCTTCATGATATTGGTACAGTAACAGGCAGGTAGACCAATGGAATAGAATTGAAGACCCAGAAATGAACCCACACACCTATGGTCACTTGATCTTTGACAAAGGAGCTAAAACCATCCAGTGGGAAAAAGACAGCATTTTAAACAAATGGTGCTGACTCAACTGGCAGTCAGCATGTAAAAGAATGTAAATCAATCCATTCCTATCTCCTTGTACAAAGCTCAAGTCCAAGTGGATCAACGACCTCCACATAAAACCAGATACACTAAAACTAATAGAAAAGAAAGTGGAGAAGAGCCTCAAGCACATGGGCACAGGGAAAATTTTCCTGAACAGAACACCAATAGTTTAATGCTCTCAGATCAAGAGTTGACAAATGGGACCTTTCTTTCTTTCTTTTTGAAACAATGCCCTGCTATATAACCTAGGCTGGTCTGATTTTCACAGTCCTTCCGAGTACTGATGTTATAGATGGAGACCACTACACTAGGAAAACGGTGACATTACTAATCATACTAAGAAATATTCCAAGTTGGTGAGATGGCTTAATGGTAAGAGCCCTTGTCACGAAAGTTTGGTAACTTGAGTTAGAGCTTCATATTCCAAGTAGAGGTAGATGGAGACAACTGACCTCACATTCATGGGCTGTGGAATGGGCACACATGTTCGAGTACACACAATACACACACAAACACACATAAACACTACAAAACAAAAAAACCAAAAAGCAAAATAAAATAACAACAAAAAAACAAAAATAAAAACAAAAAAGTTTTGTTTGGAGAGTTTGGAGAGATGGCTCAACAGTTAAGAGCACATGTTGGTCTTATAGAGGATCTGGATTTGATCCCCAGCCCTTACATGGTATCTGACAACCATTTGTAACTCCAGTCCTAAGGGATCTAATGCCCTTTTCTGAACTTTATGAGCACCAGGCATACATGTGTTGCACATAAATACATGCAGGTGAAACACTCATGCACATAATAAAATAAAAAGAAAGGAAGGAAGAAAAAAGAAAGAAAAAAGAAAGGATGGCTATGAATTGTGGGTCAGTGGTAGACTGCACAGCATTGCAAAGTGATACATTCAGTGCTCAGTAAACTGAAAACAAACAACCCTCTACAATTAATATATCATAAACATTTAATGTATTTCATAAAAAAATCTGAAGTGCTTGATGCCACATACAAATGTCTGTACCTAGGGAAAGAGGGAGAAGCAGTACATACAACGCATGACTGGGCATGGCAGCATTTGTCTTTAATCCCAGCACTTGGGAGATAGAGGCAAGCAGATTTCTATGATTTTGAGACTAGTATAGTTTACATAGAGAATTCCAGGCTAGCCGGGACTGCATAGTGAGACCATGTCTCAAAAATAAATGAATAAAAAAAAGTGACCTTATAATAACTTTTAAAATCTTTCTATCCTCGTATGCTTTCTGTTGCTGTGACAAAAAAATGACCAAATCCAACTTAGGGAGGAAAGGATTTACTTTATCTCATAGGTTACAGTTCATTCTCAAGGGAAGCAAAGGCAGGATTTCAAGGCAGGACCCTGGAGGCGGGAACTGAAGCAGAGACTAAGGCTGCTTACTGCCTTGCTTTCATGGCTTGCTCAGCTTGCTTTCTTATACACCCCAGGACCACCTGCCCAGGGATGATACCATACAGAGTGGGCGGGACCCTCCCATATTAATCAGCAATCGAGAAGATGCTCCACAGATGCATGCAGGGCAATCCAATCCCTCAGTTGATTTCTTTGTTTCACATGTCTTCTGTGTGACTAGCTTTAAAAACTACACACCACACATTTTGATAATTAAAAAAATTATGTTGTTAAATCCTTGGGGTGTGGATGCAGCTCAGTGGTAGAGCACTTTTTATTTGTAGCCTATGTTAAATGAGCAAGACTTAATCCCCAGGACCACATACACAAAGATAATTTTTAAAAAAAATTAACTACATATGTGGTAGTTTGAATGAAAATGGCCCCCCGGAGGCTCATAGGCAATGGCACCATTAGGAGGTGTGGCCTTGTTGGAGTGAGGAAGTGTGTCGCTGGGTATGGGCTTTGAGGTTTCAAATGCTCAAGCTAGAGACAGAGTTCTCTCTTTGTGCCTGTCAATCTGGATCCCTCAGTTCTTCTCCAGCACCATCCCAGCCTGCAGGCTGTCATGCTTCCTGCCATGATGATAATGGACTAAACCTCTGAACCTGTAAATGTTTGCTTTACTAAGAGTTGCTATGGTCACAGTGTCTCATCACAGCAAAAGAAACTACCTAAGACAGAAGTTTAGTTAGGTACCAGGGACTGCGGTAT
>NW_022196901.1:18568555-18571433 GCF_008632895.1 Mastomys coucha | reverse complement strand
TGATATTGAGACTTTGGATTAGAAAGCAGTTGAATGCTTTAAGCAGAGTTTAATGAGCCATACTAGTAAGAAAATGAAAGACAGAAGTGCTGAGGGTGATTTGAACTGTGGGAACCCAGATCAAGAGTTTTCAGAGGACAATATTAGCATGTGGGCTAAACACTATTTTGTGATATTTTGGTGAAGGATGTAGCTGCTTTCTATCCTTGTTGAAAAATCTGTCTAAGGCTAAATTGAAGTTATGGATTAACAGCTTTGGCAGAGAAGAATTCAAAACAGCCTAGTATTGTCTGTGTTGTGTGGTTATTAGTGGACAGTCTTATGCAGATGTATAATGCAAAGGAGCAACCAAACGAGAAAAGATATATAAAAATGTACAGTTTGAGGAGAAAAGGAGTGTTGGGAAGTTTAATGGAGTCAAATCCAGTGCTCAGGGAGATAAAAAGTCTATAGAAAATCCTGATGCTAAATGTAATAATGGGAGTGATCTCAGGGCAGGAGCCCACCCAACTAAGCTTCCAGCTTATGAAAAAGAATTTTTAAGAGGTTCAGGACCAGGTATGGTGGCACACATCTTAATCCCAGTCCTCAGAGGCAGAGGCAAATGGATCTGTTAGTTTGAGGTCAGTGTGGTCTACAGACCAAGTTCCTGGCCAGGCTTAGACAGTGAAACAAACAATCGAAGACCTAAAGCTGGTAAAAATGTATTTGAATGAGGGGCCATATTCCAGCTCCAGCAAGCAGCAGATCTTGGCAGCTTCAGACACATGATTCCGGCTTTAGTGTTAAGAATACAAAAAAGGGATTACGGAATCTCCTTGTGAGACTAAAGAAAGTCACTGAGACCAGACATGTGTCGAGGGTGTCTCCGAATCGAGGCTTAAAGAGGCCATTGCATGAAACTATGAAGGTGAAGGCTAGATTGTTTTAGAGACCCCAAGATGTTGAAATACCAAAGCTATACAATACCTACTAAGGAGAGCTGCTAACAGGGAGTGGGACCAGCCCAAGAGAAAGAAGTGTGTTACAGTCAACAAAGCTGAAAGGAGTTGGAGATCTGAAGAGCACTTTGACATCAGACATGGGATGCAGAGTTTGGAGTTTTCCCAACTGGATTCTATTTCCTCATTGTGTTCCCTTTCCTTCCCTTTGGAATGGTAATGTGTATCCTGCATCATCTGCTTTTTGTTTTGTTTTGTTTTGTTTTTTTGTTTTTCGAGACAGGGTTTCTCTGTGTAGCCCTTTCAACTAAAATAACACACACAACTGTTACCGTCCTGCAGTAACATTAAACAGTGTGTAACCTGGAAAAATGAAATTAGAAAGGAGAGCAGCTGCTAGAGAGAGTTAGAGATAGGATAGAGTGGCCACAGACATACCTACCCACATGGAAGGGTAAAAAATTAGATGGGAGACATTACTGCTCAGTCATCTTGGTTCTTTAATAATAATCCTTTGTTCTCCCAACAGATATATTACCTGGGCCAAAAACCCTTCCCCCAAAATACGTCAGTGTAACAGTCCAATCAGTGACTTCCTTGTTACTCTGTGGGGGTGGAGCTTCTGAATGTAACTGGAACCAGGTTTCGCTCAACAGGTGGGCAGCCACAGCCCTGGGGCCCAAGTGGTTGCTGTTTTACTGTCGGGGCTTTGGGGAGGGAGTCCACACACAACTGTGATTTACATGGGAAGAAACTTTGATTTAGCAAGAGATGCTTGGTTTTACCAAATAAATATGTTTAAGAAGAAGCCAGAAGGATGGGATCCACATGAACACAGTACCAGAAACATAGGCAACCTGAAGAAATGAAAACAGAACTCCAGATTGTTCACCTCAGTATGTCAAATGACCCCTCCACAAAATGGTGTTCAAGTGGAAAAAACATGATATCAATATGCATTTAGGTGTAGCAGATGCTAGTCAAAACATTCCAGGTCTCAAGTAATTTTGGAAACCTGAGTATATAATGTCCTCCAAGACTTTTGCAGTCCTCAGATGGAATGAGGACAGTCTTCAAGTTACCCATGCTTCCCAAACTAATCTGGAATATCTATGGTATCTACCCTGGAATTGACTGAAGTAAACACACTGGAGCTTCTTTGTAGGATGCTGAAAATCTAAAGAAGAAAACCAAATAGCAACATCATATAACAATTTATAGTTATCAGATTACACCAGATTTTCAAAGCACTCATAAAGATTGCATTTGTTTCACATCCAACTCCTTCACCCTTTCTAAGACAATCATACACAACCAATACCCACTCTATGGTTGAATACATTAATACTCAAAGAACTTTCTGGGCAGTGGTGGCATACGCCTTTAATCCCAGCACTTGGGAGGCAGAGGCAGGCAGATTTCTGAGTTTGAGGCCAGCCTGGTCTACAGAGTGAGTTCCAGGATAGCCAGGGCTACACAGAGAAACCCTATCTCGAAAAAAAAAAAAAAAAAGACTCAAAGAATTTAAGAGTTCTGAGATTCCTAATTGTGGAAGAAGAGGACAAATGGGTACAATGGAGGATTGAAAGTACGACTGACTTAAAAATCAATGATACACTAGAAACAGATGTATAAAAGTTGGTGTCTTAAATGCGCTTAGCACTTAAAATGAGCAAAATGGCTAGAAACAAACACTTATCCAGGAATAATTGGCTATTCTGGGTCTTTTGTTGTTCCATATCAATTTGAGGATTTTCTTTCTATTTATGTGAAGAATAAGATAAGGATATTAATTATGATTTCATTGAGTCAGCAAATTATTTTGGTCTGAAGGTCTTTTTTCACAGTGTTAATTCTACCAAGCTGTAGGCTGTAGGATGCCGTCCCGCAGCTCCTACTTGCGTGGGGTTCCACGAACCGAGGATTTGGAAACCTGC
>NW_022196901.1:18549902-18558762 GCF_008632895.1 Mastomys coucha | reverse complement strand
GGCTCCAAACCCCCAGCGAGTTGAGTCTCTGGTTTCGGTTTCAGTGGGCACAGCAGGGCTCCCACAGTAGGCTTGAGAGGTCTTCAAATTCTAGAATGTTCCTTAATCTCTTTCTTCACATATTTAAAGTTTTCATGTAGAGGTTTTTTACTTCTTTTGTTATGTATATTCTAAATGTTTTATTTTATTTGAGAAACTGGGAAGAGGATCATGTCCATGATCTCTTTCTCAGTATGCTTGTCACTCATATGGATTAAGACTGGTAAATCTTATAAGTCAATTATGTGTCATAACACTTTACTGAAATTATTGATAATATCTACAAATTTTCTAGTCAAATTTTGGGAATATTGGGTATAAGATAATATAATCTAAAATTGAAAAGAGAAAAAGAAAAAGAAAAGAAAAAGGAAACCCTGACTCAAAATAAGCAAACAAAAAATAAATAAGTGAAGATGAGGAGGTTATATCAAGGTAAAAATGGGATGCTTAGATAAAAACAAAAACAAAACTGAAACAAAAAAAAAAAAACAAAGCACACACAGAAAACAAACAAAAACAAAAATACAAACAAAAAGCCACACAAAACAAAAACAAAAAAGCCCCACACAAACAAAACAAAACAAAAACAAAAAACACAAAGCACACACACACACAAAACAAAAAAACAAACAAAAAAAAACTCCAACCCTCAAACACAAAACAAATAAAAACAAAATAAAAAATAAAACAAACAAAACACTCTGCTTTAGTTTTAGAGTTTTTTAGTTTTAGTTTTATAATTTTAGTTTTAGTTCTAGCTTTGTTTTGTTTTCGTTTTTGTTTTTTTCAAGGCAGGGTTTCTCTATAACAGCCCTGGCTGTCCTGGAGCTCACTCTGTAGACCAGGCCAACCTTGAATTCACAGAGATCCACCTGCCTCTGCCTCCCAAGCTCTGGGATTAAAGGTGTGTGTCACAATGCCTGGCTTAACATTTTTGTTATACTTTCTATCTTCCTGGCCTTACGATGCTGTTTATCTTATCAGCTTTAATAAATATACTTGAGGTTATCTTTATAGCTGTCTACATCTAGGTGGAAATGTAAAAATCTATTAGAATCTAAGGAAATTATAATCCCATTTTTTCCTTCAACATTTTATAACAAAGTAAAGCCCATCACACAGTGACGGAAGAGGGTTCCTGCGTCTATACCTTCACTCAGTCTGGCTCCCTCCCGCTTTCCTGTCAGCTCCCACATTGAGAGATATCCCCCACCCCCCACCCCCGGCCCGGGAGAGGAACCTCACAGCTCCTGTAGGACCTCTCTATGTGAGGAACTGCAAGTTTGAATCTCAAGTATGAAGGTTAGTGTTTTCACCTTTACTTTGCAAAGAATTCCACAGGCAATCAATGTTCTTTGTTCCTTGACTGGCGAATTCACCGCTCAAACAATGTGGCCTTGAGTTCACTCTGTGTAATGATGGATAGAACACCCAATTCCTTTAACCATGGTGCAGGCACTTGTATGTGGCTTTAACTTGGATTTTTAAAACTCTCGGTATCAGTTATTCATGCTTTCTCACCATTTTCTTGGTCACCCAATCATGAGTTTGTAGGTTTTGTGTCGTTTCTATTTGGGGGCAACCACAAACGCTATGAACATTTCTGTGCCAGTTTTTATATGGACGAGCATTTTCATTTGTCCCGTGTGTGCCCGGGAGCAGGAGCGGAACCGCTGGGCTCTGTGACTTCCTTCCGGGAAGTCTTTTGCTGTTCTCCTGTGTTCATCCCGGTCCTCACTGGCCGCAGGCCTTGGCAGTCCCTCCACATGGCCGCTAAGCCAAGCGCTGGCATTTCTGTTCTTGAGGCCAGCACATTGCAATGATTCTGCTGTGCACAGCTCTTTGCTGTAGTTTGGAGCTGTGTGTCCCCCATGACCTCTGCACTGAACATCTTTCAGTCCTTAACCTCATGACTCTCCTTTCTTTGGCTGCTAAAATCCGACATCTTGTTCTTCCCATTGACTGCACATTTTTATGTTTTCACCAAAGAAACTGTTTAATCTTAGATAACTATGTTTTCTTCTAGAAGTTTTGTAGTTTATGGTTTTACAGTTGCCTGTTGTATAAAATTCAACTTAATTTTGGATATGATTTGGGGAATCAGTGATTAATTCCCTATCCCCACATATGCCAAGCACCTTCTGTTGAAAGGTTACTTTACCTATTTATTGAGTTTTAAGTGGTTTGGCGTTAAAAATGAATGTAACTGACCCTGTATGGGGCTCTATCTAACTGGCCTGTTCTGGGCTCTCTGATCTAGCAATCTCTGTATCGATCTTTTGCCGGTCCTAATCTGTTTTCATCACTGATGCTCAAGTGTCTCAAGTCACGTCCAGCTTAAGACTGAGAAGAAGAGACAGAATCCAGGTACCATTTGATCTTCAGAGCTCACCACTACAATGACAAGCATCAGTCTACAACACTCGAATCGGGTACATGACTCAGAAGCCGGTGGCAGAGAGGTTCACAGCAAGGCTTGCAATCTGTCCATCACTCAGCATGTCTCAGGTGGCAGCGTCTTCCTCTGGATCCTCTCATCTCTATGCAGCCACGGTGTCAGTCAGTTGTCCTCTGTTCAGAGAGCAAGACAGCATGACAATCTTCACAGCCACGGCGCCACGGTCTCTGCCGGCCTGCTTTGAGTCTCGGCTAGTATTAGCTACAAGGGGCAGCCGCACTCTAGCCAATCACGCTCTAGCATTGCATCTTCATATAGTACGTGAGGCTTACCCAATACACACAGCTGACATGAGCTGGCTACTCCTCGCTGTAACATCCACCTGAGTCCTATTCTTATTTCTTATTTACATGCTCTCTACATTCCATCCCCTGTATCCTCTTGGCACTCAGGGTCATGGGCACGCAGGCCAGGGGTACCAGAGTAATGTGGCACATTTTCTGTAATACTCAGTTCTGCAAAGCTTGGATAGTGGCCTAATCTTAGTTAGCCTTTCCAGTCTTGGTGGTAGGTTACACCTTTCGCACTTGTTAAATCGTGATGGAGGCGGGGAAGGGGCGGGTTCCATGTAATGTAAGAATTAAGTTGAAACAGGCTTTCCTCTAATATTGGTTTTACCAATTGCCTTGTACAATATGCTTCTAATGTTTTTAGATAATGGGATGCGATGGGAGATTTAGCTCCATACCAGTCTCCATGAAGCAAGGCTTTTGCGGATTCACCATCACACATGATCAGACCTTCGCACAGATCACATTGATAATGGTTGCCTTTGTTTATATAGAAGACAAAAATGGAGGCTGTGCAGTGGGTTGCTTGTCCAACTGGTTCCTTATAGAGTGGGTATCTGGCCATTGGCAAGTGGAAGCCAACAGTACTGATATTTTACTCAGACAGTTATGAGCTATATTGGTGGTCTGTGTCCCCGCAATGTTGCCTTCTAGTCCTACCAGGTAGCACATATGTGTCGTAGTGCAACATGTGCAAGATTGTGGTTTTCTCCCTAGTGTCACTGTAGTTGTCCATGGTTGTGGGATGGGGTCAGTAAGTACTCACGGCTGTCTGTAATGTTGTATGCCCATTGTTTTCCACCGTTGTTTTGAATATGGGAATTTTTTAGTTTTAATACCATAGTCCCAAGGATTGCACATTGAATGGCCTTAGGTTGCCATACCATGGTAAATTAGGGAATTGTACTACGAATAGCCAATTTATTGTGTTCCGTTCCTGTCTTAAAGTTTTATCTAGTTTTGCTTTCAAGGAATTGGGGCATCTGTTTCCATACGGCTTGGGCAAAGGTGGCATCCCTGATCATAGAGGCCAGGGTTGAACAAGTGCACCAGGGCAGTGTGTCCAGTTCATCGCTTTACATGAATTTATTGTGGTTATGATGGTTGTGGGTTGTGTGGTTGACTCTATATCACCAGCATCCTCCTCATCTACCTCTTCTTCATACTCATACTCATATATCTGTCCTTCCTAACAGAGCTAGAGTTGTGTGGTCATACTGATAGCCAGTTTCCCCAGAGCATCTTTGGTTATGGGTGCAAAGCACAACTTTAAGAATGTAGAACTGATGGCCACATCACAGTCAGGCTGCTTCTGTTTCTATGCCTATAAATGTGGTTGAATAACTGTTTGAGGTTTTATAGGTGTTGTGAGGGCTTTCTCCAATGGTTATTGAACCTAGCTGTAGCATTGGAAGCATTGGTATACAATTTATTAAAATGGCTTCTTAGTGGATTTTGCTCACGAATATTGGCATTGTTTCCATCTGCATTGTCTAACATGTAGGTCTTAAAGGGATGTGCTGGTTTTTTTGCTTCTCTGAATTGGTCACATCCTTTAAACCATCCATAATTTAAACAATAAGCATATTTCTGCCAAATGGAGTGGGTGCTACCAATGATCCACGTCCACTATCTCTCATCTGTCCAATAACCTGGTAATGTTTTCATCTGGTCCTGTAATAGTGGGGTAGCTATGGCATTATAATGTCTTGGGGGGTTGCGTTCCCACATTTGGTACTGTGGTGGCTAGTTTTGTTGAGTGAGTACTAGCACTCCTAGTTTCTGTGGCTCCTGTACTGACCACTGTGCATGAACCTGTGTTGTAGTGTTGTGGTGCTGGTGGCCCCTGTATTTGTTGGTGCACTGGTTGCAGTGCTCCCAGTTGTAGTGTTGCCTGATGTTCCCTGACATAATCCCAAAACAATAAGAGTCACAAGTATAATGGTGCTAATACGCTTGCAGCCATAATCACACTTGGGGAGGCCATGGTATAGCTATACCTGCTCCTGCTCCCAGGAGCGTCTACAGGACAGGCATGCTGAGACATTTCCACGTTCAGGTTATAATTAGTATTGCTGTTATCCAGTGTGATGCTTATAAAGTTGATACCAATACCAAGAGGATTGCCAGGGTACCTTATCTCGTATGATGATGTAGGAACCCGGTCCAGCAAATAGTCCAATTGTGAATTTTATTCCTGCCAACTTCATGTTGGTTATGTTTGTCTCTTGACTTGTTATTTGGTTCCACAGTGTTGGAAATTTTACCATTGGCACTACAGTATATACAACTATAACTGTTGCTAATAGTTATACATTATTTAACTATTAAATTATATTAAATATATATTTATAATAGCTTTTGTATAAAGTTCTACTAAGACACACAATATGTCACACATTATCTTTCAGTCTAGGCAGTTCTAGGTCAGTTTTACCTTGCATAATCTAGATGGTGTTTCCCTGCCCTTGGGTCACCACTTCTGCTGCTTCAAGCATCTGGCCCTTCTTATTCCTGTGAATACATTTATAGTCCCTAATTAGTACTTTATCCTGTTCCTTTGGGTATTCTATATCTATGTTATACTTTATTTCCTCTTGCATCAAGGATTCCCTATTCAATCTTGGTCTAATGTTTAGTTCGTGTATGCATTTCCTTAGTTCTTGTGCCAGGCAGCTCCCCTTATCTCTACTTGCTAGCTTAGTTTTGCGTAGGCCATTAAATCTTTCAATGGTTCCTGCTGCTGCTGGCTGATAGGCCATGTGATATTCCCATTGTATGTTCATAATCTTACAAAAAATTTTAACCTTGATCCCTATGAAATGCATTCCTTGATCAAGTTGCATAATATTTGGGGGTCTCATAATGTGAAATCCAATCTTATAATGTGAGTACAGTTAAAGATTTATTTGGGTGTGACCTGCTTTTGGCAGACCCTAATCTGGTGCATATGTCTACCAGGGTGCATGCATATGACCCTTTCTATCATTTTGATGGGCCTATAATGTCTGTTGGTAAAGTATGACTGACTCTCAGCCTATGTCCTGTTTCCCTTATGTGTATGAATCTAGTTTTATCTCTTGGGCAATGTTTGCATCAGTTTATTGACTTCTTAATCCTTTTCCATTTCTACCTGAAAACCAACGGAACGTGGCATGTGTTCCAGCATGTCCAGGGTCTCATGTATTTGTAATAGTTCTTCAGTGGTAATCTCCATGCCTCTAGCTGGTATTAGCTTCCATTCTGCTTTAAAGCCTTGACTTATTGGCGCCTACCTGTTCTGCCTTCCAGTTTTGTTTTAATCTAATTACTAGGCTGGCTAATTTATCCATTGTATCATTATGTCCATATTGGTCACCTTCTTTATTAATCAGTATGGGCATCCACATGATATACATACACCTTAACCTCTTTGGCTGTATCATATAATTCCATCCAAAGTTCCTTGGACCGTATTTCTTTGCCATTAATTTTCCAATCGTTCACTTTCCGTTTTCCTGACCATATGGCTATACCATTGGCTACGCACCATGAGTCAGTAAACAGATGTAGTTCCTTTTGCTTTTCTTTGAGGCTTTGACTTGCTGCTAGACTGGCTGCTACTACTTCTGTGTGTTGTGCAAATTTACCTGTTCCTCATTCCATGATCACCATTCAATCCCTTGATCTGCAGGCTGCCGCCTTCCACAAGACCATGTTCTGTTTACTGGTTGTGGAGCCATCCATAAACCAGGCATTAACCAGTGAAGGCTAGTACTCTCCTGTGTCCCAGTGCCCTAGTGGTACCTGTTTCTGGGAAAGGGTGGCATTTGGGATGACTGATAGGGCAGTTGGTCTGAAGTATCAACTCCGATGCCTTGGGCACCAACCCCTTTGCAGACAGGGTACCAGAGCAAAGGAGCTCTGCTAAGTACCATTTCCATTGTAGTCCTTTCCCTTCCATGGGTAGACTGGCCCATGCTTCCTCTAGTGCCTTGACCCAATCTAGGATCGGGATGGTGTTTCTGAATATGACTTAGTTGTTCTACAGCATGCTGTGCAAGTTTTTTAAGGCCTTGTATATTATCCAAATTGTTTTCTCAAATAGAGAGAATTTGTTTTCTGAGCATGGAAAGTGTTACAATAGAAGCCTACTGGCCATTCTCTACCATTCCTTTTCACAAAGACATTCCAGTTTCCATACTGTTTTAGGTATAATATGTCTAAATATACTATATAGATATATAGAAAATATAGATACATCCACTAATTGGATATATCGTAGCTTAGAATATTCCTATATGTACTCTAGCACTGTTTTCACAGCTTGTTCTTGGGGTTTATCGCAAATAAAATCATTTGCTTCCCTTGTAATATTATACAAGGCTTGCAAAATGACTTATAAATATGGTATATGTTATTTTCAATATCCAAATAATCCTATAAGATGTTGTACCTCTGTTTCATTGGCTGGTGTTTTAAGCTGTTCTAACTTACTTATGACTTCTGTAGGTATTTTTCGTCCTGGAGTGGAACACATTACAACCAAGAACTTGACCTTTGTATCTGTTCCTGATACCTAATAATTATTGATGGCCCAGCATCATCTCTCAATGCCTGTATGGTTTGTTTGGGGTTTTTGTATATATTTCCTTTCCTTGTTTTATTATCAAAAAGTCATCAACATATGAGTGTAGTTAGGTGCTGGCATGACCTTATCCAGCGACCATCTTAGAACACTGGGGGCAATGATTGGGCTATTGATGTATCCCTGCAGTAGCCTTGGAGATTGCGGCCTTCCCTGCCAAGCGAATGTGGCACATTCTCTGCTAAAGTACACATCTGACAAATCTAGAGTTGACAGCCATCGGGTGCTGCTGTCCTAATCCTCATGAAAATATCTTCTACATCTGGTAATTGTCCTGGCAGTTTAGGGATCAATCCATTAATTCTCTTATGATCTACCATCATTCGCCACTTACCATTTGGTTTTCAAACTGGCCAAAGTGGACTCTTCTAATTGAAGCTTTGCATTGGCTCAATTACTCCTTCCTTTGGTAGGGTTTAATGGTTTCAGATATTTCCTAATTCCTCCTTTAATTGGGTATTGTGACATAAATGAGGGTTTAATTGTTAGTAGTCTTTTTTTTCCCGAAACAATGGTAACTCAATCTCTAGGTGAAACAACTAAAACCTAATCTTGTAAGCCTTATTAAAATCTGATTCCTTCAGTGGCGAATCTTTGTGGATCCGCCATGATAGTAGGAAATTCTAGCAGCTACATCTTACCCTTATGCTGTCCCATTCCAAAGAGGACCTAACTCTCTCCTGCTTCCTCTTTTCCTCCATCCAACCCGGAAGTCCTGCCTACTCACCCAGTGATTGGCTCCTTTATTCATTAGGGGATTGGTTCACAAGAACAGTACCAGGCCCATCCTCAACACTTCCCCCTTTCTGTTCTAACAAGAAACCAAAACCTTTCTATCAATATAGAGCACAAATATTACCATTTTTTAATTTATAAGGTATAGATAGACCTAACACCACAGCCCATCAATTTTGTCATTAAGATAGAACATTATCATGTATCCTAAATTAAAAGACACTTATCATTCTACACCTGACTCATGTCCTGGCTTTAGATTGTAAGCCATCTGATAACCATCCTCTCAAATCTATTCCTCTCAAAGTAAATAGCCTGGGTTGGCTATGAGAATTTAAGTCTTCAACACCATCAGAAATCCAAGAATGACTGATATTAACTGGAAGTATATAGGAAACTTAACACAGCTTCCAAAACTTAGCCAATTTATAGAGACTGTGGATCACCTGGACAGTCCCTTACTTCAAAAAGTTGGAGCACCAGTCTTCAGCCTTCTGACCAAGATCATCTGACAGACCTTAGAGAAACAGGATATTAAGAACTAGCCTATTCTGTCTCAGCAGAACCAAACTGTCCTAAACCTGTAATTGCATCCTTTCTTTGAACAGTATTATGTCTGTAGATGAAATGAGGCAATTCTTTTTTTTTCTTTTTTTTAATTAGATATTTTCTTTATTTACATGTAAATTTCTCCTTTCCCAGTTTCCC
>NW_022196901.1:18538831-18549461 GCF_008632895.1 Mastomys coucha | reverse complement strand
TCAGTTCAATGGATGTCTGTGAGCCTCTACATCTGTATTATTCAGGTACTGTCAGAGCCTCTCAGGAGGTAGCTGTATTTAGGCTGGCTTGGAAATGAGGCAATTCTTGCCTAGTGGCTGTCTTGCCTAGTGTTTACAACTAGAGTAACTCATAGATGCTCAATTTCTTTGAATCCAAGAGAGGGGAAAGCTGTCAGGAGCAGACGAGACTCAACAAGTGAATAAATAACATTAAATGCCACATTCTGTGGATTTCTGATGTTTTTGAAAACCAAATGTCTATGTAAAGTAATCTGGACTGTTCTCTGTTAACTACTCTCAGCTATTTCTAATTAAAATATCTGAAAACACCCTAACATAAACCCAGAGCCATAAATTTGCTATTTAGCCCTTAACTCATGGGCTTAATCATCTCAGATCAGTTTATAAAAACAGTTGTAGAAGGACTGGGTCTAAACCATGTACTTTTAAATTTTCTGTATCAATAGAAGAAATTTATACCAATGAAACCTTGATTTTGCATCAAAATCAACTCTGTACCAAAATAAGAAATTATGACTTCAACTTAGTAACAATTAAAATGATTTCTACCAAATGAGATTATGGGTATGCAATCAATTCTAGCTATTCCTCCCCATTTCAATTATGACCATTTCTACATTCCCTAGAAAGACAACCTTAGAATAACCACCTCCAGCCCCAAGGCCCAGGGAACTGGGGCAACGACTTCATAACTTCTTCAAGGTGAATATGGGTGTTGAGATATTCTGAAGAGGGGGGAAGGGTAGGGAAAATGGGGGAGTTGGTTGGCCTTAAGGAGGCCACACCAGGGGCTGGAGAGATGGCTCAGAGGTTAAGAGCACTGACTGCTTTTCCAGGGGTCCTGAGTTCAAATCCCAGCAACTACATGGTGACTTGCAACCATCTGTAATGAGATCTGATGCCTCTTCTGGTGTGTCTGAAGACAGCTACAGTGTACTCATATATAATAAATAAATCTTTGAAGAAGAAGAAGAAGAAGAAGAAGAAGAAGAAGAAGAAGAAGAAGAAGAAGAAGAAGAAGAAGAAGAAGAAGAAGAAGGCCACACCAATGATTGTATTAGTCTCTGATATCCGTGTCCTGACTGGATCTGGCTGAAAGTCCAAGACATCAGGAGTTCAAGCAGGTCAGATCAGCATGTCACCAAGGCTGTTATATACAAATCTCAAAACAAAATATTAGTATCATCAAGATAACTTTTTTGTTTGATTCTCTGGAATCTAGTTCTCAGGGGGTCTCCCTCTATCAAATCTGACCTTTATAGTGACCTCTCTCCCAGAGGAATAATATAGCCACAAAACTCAACATCACACCATTTTGAAAATTAAAATAATCCAAAACAAATGAAGTAAACTAAAATACTGTATGTGCCTATTCCTAGGCCTCTTCTATTTTGCCATGCAGGATAATAACCGAGAATTCCCGTAGAGCTCACGTTAGAATCTGAGTATCTTGTGAGGCATATTAGAGCAATATATCGTTATACATCTTAACACAAATGATTCACACTTCTATCTATACCTGCCTATAAACAGGCAGCTAGTCAAAGCAGGATTTAAACCCAGAATTTCTGTGGAGCCCATGTTAGACAGAATTTGAGTATCCTCTTAAGACATATTAGCACAATATATCCTTATACCATCTTTCTGTTCAGCTTTCTGCCTAGAGCAGCCATCTTGTTATACCATCTTTCTATTCGGCTCTCTGCCTGGAGCCACAGACATTTATTTTATTGATACTTGTTCACTGCCCTCTCTACTTGAAGTTAGTGACTAATTTTCCCTATCCTAGCTCTGAACCGCAGATGAAATTCCCCATGCAATTCGGACAAAATCTATCCTAAAAACAAATAATCCCAATTTTATAAATTCACAGTTCAATCACTCGCTGCCCCAAGAAGAAGGCAACTTCCATTCTACTACTGTCTGACTCAGAGCAGCCTGCATTCCCCACAGCAGGGGACCTCAGAGCCTGCCAGCAGTTTCTTTGTTTCAATTCCTGCACTTGAGTTCATGTGACTTGTCTCACTTGACTCATCTCAGCACTACCCAGCTACTCACTTAAAAAGAAAAGAAATATGCCGGGCGGTGGTGGCGCATGCCTTTAATTCCAGCACTTGGGAGGCAGAGGCAGGCAGATTTCTGAGTTCGAGGCCAGCCTTGTCTACAGAGTGAGTTCCAGGACAGCCAGGGCTACACAGAGAAACCCTGTCTCGAAAAACAAAACAAAACAAAACAAAAAACAAAAAAAGAAAAGAAATAAAATAAAAATCTAACTCCAGCTCTCAGGCTAATAATCTTAAATTTCTAGTGGATTCTTGCCCAACATGTTGGTTCGCCACCTGTTGTGGGAAATATTAAAACATGGACAAGACGCTTCCGGTGCTACTACCCACCTGGCCTGTTTTTATCTCATGGAGACTCTGACTCAGAACTCCACAATCTCTCCCAATGGTGGTTCATTACCACGTCAACTCCATGCTTCAGATCTCCCACAGCCATTGTGGTGCACCTCTGGCAAACCCATACTTTGCCGCTGTACCGGTCTCTCTTGAACCCAGATGAGCTGCCACGTGAAGGAAACCACAACACAAACTCAGTTCAGAAACAATGGCAACTCAATCTCTGGGTGCAACAACTAAAACCTAATCTTGTAAGCCTTATTAAAGTCTGATTCCTCCCATGGTGAATCCTTGTAGATCCTCCACAAAACTGGGAAACTCTAGCAGCTACATCTTACCCTTATGCTGTCCCCGTTCCAAAAAGGCAACTGTTGGTAGGTTCTATGGTTACTTCTACTAGGTTACTTTTTATTTTGACAATCTTTTTAAAATTTAGAAAATCATGAAAACATTTTAAAATCTTTAAGGAGACTAAAATATTTTCTAGTGCACTGCAACATGCAAAATCCATGGGAATTATTTTGTCATATACCATTGATACTAAGTTACATACAGGTACTAAGGATTCTTCTGACACTCCTTGTATAGTGTCTGGGAGTCATATATATATATATATATATATATATGTACATATATATATACATATATATATCAATATGCTGTGTCAATTAGTCATCTAACATTTATCTTCTCTCTTGGTTTTTCGAGACAGGATTTCTCTGTATAGCCCTGGCTGTCCTGGAACTCACCCTGTAGACCAGGCTGGCCTCGAACTCAGAAATCCGCTTGCCTCTGACTCACAAGTGCTGGGATTAAAGGCATGTGCCACCCCGCCCAGCTATCTTCTCATTCTTAATTCTTATGGGCAACATAATATATGGTCTTATTGGTGCCTGAATTGATTCCTGTTGAATGATATACATGTTTGCCTTCTTATAATGAGGCGCTGATAGTTCCTTTGCGATGGCCTTCTGTTCCCTAAAAAAAGGCTTAGGTTTGTTCCTTCCAAAAAAATCCTATTTAGTGTACCCCTCTGTGCAGTTCTGCTTACAAATGGCATTCCAGGTTTTCTGCCACAGGGTCTAATGTTTGTGAGTGGTCCGAAAAACCCAAGTGTTCTCCTTAATTTAAATGGCTTTCTTTTCATATTTCATGTTACTACTTTTTCTTGGTCTAACTCCCTGTATTCATTAAAGTAATCAATTACCTCAGAAACAGTTCTGCAATTTAGTAATGGTCCTGCCAAATTAATTCTGTGTACTTGAATTGTGGTGTAAGCCAAGCAGCCTGTGGTGTCTCTACTTCATTATGTATAAACCACAGTACTCCTAGTTTTCTCACAAGCTGAATGGCCTCTTGGAAATTGTTCCATTTTGTTGCTGCCTCAAGTTGTGTAAGGTCTAAAGATGGAAATGTGTATCCCCAGGCTATGGTTATCCAGTCCAGGAGAGGGTGTATATCACCTGGAACAGTGCCTAGGACTTGCTCTGAAGTTTCATACACTGCTGGGTTTCTACTGTATTCTTTATTTTCCTCATCTCTAATTCTGACAGCATTACTGTGTCTGGTCCTTTCCCCCTGAGCTTTATCATATAAGATACATCCTCCATTCCATTCTGGACATATCCTTTTTTCAACTGACTTAGTTCTTGAGGAGTGTCTAGTTTCTATTTGTTGCTCAAAATGCCCCTCATCGTTGTTAAATATTGTGAATCTTCTAGGTGTGTACTAACCTTGGAAGATGCCACTGGGAGGGATCTGGCTGTCTTGCCCGGGCCCTGGGTTAGGACAGCATCTTTGAAAGGATTGTTTGTGCCCCGTTTCTTAGTTACTAATTATTGAGCTGTCTTCACCTGTGTCCTCTACCTGTGTCCACTAGACCTGTGTCCTCTACAGTTTTCACTAGTATTGCTGACACATCTTTCCTAGCAGAGCGCTCCAGCGGTGCCTCTGCTCCTTGTGGATTTGTTGGCAGTAGCTCAGCCTTCACGTCTATAAACACAGCTTTCCTTTTGGCCTCATTCATTTCCTCTCTGTGGGGTCCGTGACATCTGGACTCACTTTCATGGCTTTGAAGCCACTAATTAGTTTCTTCATTCTAGTGTTAAATATGCTAGGGAGTATAGAACATTAATTTTTTTAAATAACACCCAAAGTTAGTTTGGGATGGGTTTCTTATTACTTTTCCAATACTTTATCTGCCCTTCTCACCAGGCATGTGGCCCACCAGTGTTTCATGGTTTCCCTGCATCTTCTCCTCTTCCTCCTGCCTCAGCAGCAGTTGGCCTTGGGAGGACGTTCCCTTCTTTCACTATCTCGCTTAGAGCTCTGGCTACTTCTGCTCCTGGGCTGCAATTAATTCTGTATCACCAGAGGCTTGTTACCAATTTGCTGAAATTTAGGATAATTAGGACTATTATGGTCCTTAGAGGGTTCAGTTTCCTTGTCAGGATTCCATCTTGAAGGTGGAATCCTGCCGACTATGCCAACTACCACGAGTCATGTCCAGCTTAAGGCTGGGAAGGACAGACAGAGTCTAGATCAAGATTTATTCACTACAATGATAAGCATCAGTTCACAACATCCTAATGGGGTAGCTGACTCAGAAGCAGGTGTCAGAGAGGCTCACAGGCAAGGTTTGCAATCTGTCCGTTGTCTGTGTGTCTCAGGCAGGGACTCCTTATTCTGGATCCTCTTATCTCTGTGCATCCAGGATAGCAGTCAGTTGTATTGGTCAGTGTTCCACTCCGCTGCTGGGCATGGCCACTGGGGAGGCGAAATGAAGGGAGCTTGGCTGCTCCTCTCCCAAGCCTGGTGCTGGGCTTTAGAGAAGCTCCTAGACACCACTCTTGGAGTGGGAGAACGCAGTCTGAGATGTGGGAAGCTGAAGCTGGTATTTCCAACCCCCAGACATCTGGTCACTGCTAGAGTGCCACACCGGAGTCGCAACGAAGGGTCAGGGGTCCACGGGCCGCGACTGGGGGAGGAGATGGGAACTTTGGCTTAGCTCATTGGTGTAGATGAAGGAAGTTGTCTGGAAGTGCAGAGAGCCTTCTATGGGATACCTAAGCTGAGGCTCTCTAGGCAAAGGCCTTCTCCATGTTCTCCATGGCAGTGGTAGATGAAAGAGACAGCCCTGGTTCCAAACTGTTTATTCATTGTGGAAAATGAATGCGAAACAACTTCTCAGGGTGGACCAGAGATTTAATACCTTTAGCAGAGAGGAATGTCCAGGAAGGGAAGCTTATTGGCTAAACCCTCAGAGCCTCTCGGTACCTCATTAGCATGGAGAACTCTGTTCTGGGCCAGTGTGACCACAGGTCTTGTTTCCTCATGTGGGAAGTGTGGCACGTGTCCCAGGCGAGGAGTCTGGCAAAGCGCAGGGAGCTGCCTACCAACTCAGGTGCATACCCCGAGTTTCTGGGGACTCAGACCCACTCTACTTTACCAAGTTTCCTAGCAAGGTTCACTGTCCCACAAGTTGTTCTCTGGTCAGAGGACAAGACAACATGACACTCTTCACTGTCGAGCACAAGGTTTCTGCCTGCCTGCTGCCAGCCCCTGCTTTCATTAGCTACAAGCTAGCATTACCTCATTACATAGTACTTCATTCTTATCTACCATACACAGAGCTGACATGAGCTGGCTGCTCGTCCAACTTTTATCTACTACACACAGCTGATTCGAGGTAGCTGCTCCTCAATATAACATCCAACTCAGTCCTGTTCTTATTTCTTAATTACACGCTGTCTACACACAGGAAGTCTCAACTTTGGCTTCGGCAGTCCTTGGCAATCGCTGCTTTCAATCGGGCATCGTCTCATCCTCTCCTTGTTTTACTGATTTTTGTTCTAGTTGATTTCATCCTTGCCTTCTGCTTGCTTTGGACTTACTTTTCTGATACATTCAAAGCTCACAGTAGAATGATTGCAGCCTTAGGGCTTTTCTAACACAAGCATTTGAAGCTCTCTGGGCTAGCTAGTATGATGGCAATGGTGACAATGCCATCTGAGTGAGAGGAAGGCACCTCAACTAATAAAATGCCTCCATTGATTGAGCTGCAGGCAAGCCCATAGGGCATTTTCTTAATTAATAATTGATGGGGGAGGGCCCAGGGAGGGTCCAGCCCATTGTGGGTGGGGTCATCCTTGGGCTGGTGGTCCTGGGTTCTATAAGAAAGTGGGCTGAACAAGCAACAGGGGGCAAGCTAGTGAGCAGCACCCCTCCATGGCCTCTGCACCAGCTCCTACCTCCAGGTTTCTGTCCTGTATGAGTTCTATCCTTTGATAAAGAACTGTTATATGGAACTGTCAGTGAAGCAAACCCTTTCCTCCCCAAGTAGCTTTTGGTCATGGTGTTTTATCACAGCAGTGGTGGACAACCCTGCCTACAGCACTGCCCGCCGCTCTCCCAGGCCTTAGTGCCTGCTGCTCTCCCAAGCCTTGCCTGCTCTGCCTGCTGCTCTCCCAGGCCTTAGGGCCCACCGCTCTCCCAGGCCTTGCCTGCTCTGCCTGCTGCTCTCCCAGGCCTTAGTGCCCGCTGCTCTCCCAGGCCTTAGTGCCCACCGCTCTCCCAGGCCTTGCCTGCTCTGCCCGCTGCTCTCCCAGGCCTTAGTGCCCGCTGCTTTCCCAGGCCTTAGTGCCCACCGCTCTCCCAGGCCTTAGTGCCCACCGCTCTCCCAGGCCTTGCCTGCTCTGCCCGCCGCTCTCCCAGGCCTTGCCTGCTCTGCCCGCCGCTCTCCCAGGCCTTAGTGCCCGCTGCTTTCCCAGGCCTTGCCTGCTCTGCATCACACACAGTCTTATGCATGAGATGCTTACCATTCTGTACAAAACAATTTTTCAGTTCTCTTCTAATTTTTCTTTAAATTTCTAAATATTGAAGATTTCCTGGATATCTTTTAAGAAACTGATCTTAATTCTCTTTTTCTTTTTGGTACTAGAAATCAAACCCAAGGCCTTGAACATTTTAGGCAAGCTAAAGCTGCCCCTAAGCTCCAGCCCCAGATTCTAGCTCTGTTATGATCAGATAAATAACTTGGCTGTCAACGCCATCAAAGTTCTTGAGATCTGTGTTATGGTTTAGTAAATGCTCTGTCTTGGTGAATGTATGTATACCTAAGGAGAATATTTATGCAGCTACAAGATGTAACACTAAATGTGACTGTCTTAAGTGCAGTTTTTAGTATTACTCAAATCCTGTCTTTGCTGAGATTTTTCTGTCCTACAAGCCCCTCCCTGTGTGGGCTGCAGTGCTGACTGGCCTGCCCTTTTCCATAACTGCTGTGGGCATGCAATGGCGTTGCTGAACTTTCAACCTCAGCATGTATTAACACATCGTCATTCCACTTTAATTATTTATTTGGCTGACTAAGGAGAGGAATACTATCTTCCTCAAATATTAGAGCCCATATTTTCCTATATTTTGCTGAGATGCTCCCAAACTACGGCTTGTTTTTTATTTGTGGTAGAGTATCTTTTTAAATTTTTAAATTTTGTGTGTGTATGAATGTATGTATATTTGTAACTCTGTGTGTGTATGTGGGAGGTTTTTTGTGGTGTATGTATGCGAGGGGAGAAGGGTTTTGTGTTTGTATGTGTGTGTTTGTGTGTGTGTGTGTGTGTGTGTGTGTGTGTGTGTTTGTGTGGTGTCCCAAGTATGTGGATGTCAGAGGTCAATTCTAGGTGTCTTCCTCATTCTCTCCACATTATTATTTTTCTGGAGGAGTTGCTGTTGTTGTTGTTGTTATTGTTATTGTTGAGACAGGGTCTTGATATGGACACCAGTCTGGCCTCGAACTCTCAGAGGTCTTCCTGCATTTGCCTCCTGATAATGTTATGTGCAACCACACTTGGAGTACACCTTATATTTTGAGATAAGATTCTTACTAGATCATCATTCTCATCTAGAGGGCTCTCCATCAAGCCCCAGGGATATTCCTGTCTCAGCCTCCCAACCCTGGGGTGACTGACAGTTCCTGACAACCCTGGGGTGACTGACAGTTCCTGACAACACTGGGGTGACTGACTTGTTACTGACAACACTGGGGTGACTCACAGTTCCTGACAACACTGGGGTGACTGACAGTTCCTGACAACACTGGAGTGACTGACAGTTCCTGACAACACTGGGGTGACTGACTTGTTACTAACAACACTGGGGTGACTGACATGTTACTGACAACCCTGGGGTGACTGACAGTTCCTGACAACACTGGGGTGACTGACAGTTCCTGACAACCCTGGGGTGACTGACATGTTACTGACAACCCTGGGGTGACTGACATGTTACTGACAACCCTGGGGTGACTGACAGTTCCTGACAACCCTGGGGTGACTGACAGTTCCTGACAACACTGGGGTGACTGACATGTTACTGACAACACTGGGGTGACTGACTTGTTACTAACAACACTGGGGTGACTGACATGTTACTGACAACACTGGGGTGACTGACAGTTCCTGACAACACTGGGGTGACTGACATGTTACTGACAACACTGGGGTGACTGACTTGTTACTAACAACACTGGGGTGACTGACAGTTCCTGACAACCCTGGGGTGACTGACATGTTCCTGACAACCCTGGGGTGACTGACATGTTACTGACAACCCTGGGGTGACTGACTTGTTACTAACAACACTGGGGTGACTGACATGTTACTGACAACCCTGGGGTGACTGACATGTTACTGACAACACTGGGGTGACTGACATGTTACTGACAACACTGGGGTGACTGACATGTTACTGACAACACTGGGGTGACTATCTTGTCCCCATTTCCATAAGCACTGGAGATATGAGCACAGGTCCTCATGCTTACATAGCAAACCTTTACTACCAAAAACATCTACCTAGGCACAATTATTTTCTGTGAACAAAAATGAATTTTGAGGACTAAAGCACTTGATGTTCTTGCAAAGAGCCCAGGTTTGGTTCCCAGTATCCACATGGCAGTCCACAGCCATATATAATTCCAAATATAACTCCAATTCCAGAGGTTCTGACACCTTCTTCTGACCTCCTCAGGCACCAGGCATGCATGTGATACACATACAGAGAGAGACACACACACACACATATACACACACACACACATATATAGGTTTACATAAAATAAACAAACCTAAAAACAATGCTTTCCCATTATATTTTGTAGAGAATTAGTTTAGTTTTATTTTAGCATATCAGAATTTCTCCCAATAAAATTAGTTTGCTGTACAAGATGTAGTAATGTTCTCAATAAAGGCACAGCAATAAAAGGAGGCAAAAGACAAAAAGACCTAAAACCCAAGAAACATCCTGGACATTTTTGAGTTAGTGCAGTTTAGTATAGTATGAAAAATGTGTTGGAAAAATATCCTTTGCCAAAAAAGAAAAAAATGACATTAGCAAGCTTAATTAAATCTGAGTTGTTTGGGCTGTGCAGACAGCCCTATGATTTGGAAAGCATATTTCCTACTTTGTTGTCTAATAAAGGCTTGGAGCTCTTTAATTCTGCTGATTGAATTACAAATTCTCTGGGGCATAGACTGCCTTCTTTATCACATTAACAGCTTGCATGTGCAAAGAAGTAGGCTGCTCAGCCTTGTGATTTACAGTGGAATAAAAGCATGCACAGTACACATCTTAATGAATTTCTGCAGCTTCCAAAGAGCTGTTGAGAGGGAGAAGTCCATATTTTATGGGTCAAGAAGCTGACAGGAAATAATACTACAGTAAAACACCTCGAGCTCCCAGTTCTTTCTTGTTATGGTGGAGTCTGGTATTCCATGGTTTCCTCTGAGGCCCAGGCTTCATAGGTTCCCTTAGAGTCGGACCATGAACAACCTACACGCGGGACTTCCTGCCACCTGTGTACTTCCCAGAGGGATGACATGGGAAGTTCAGATGGGAAAAGCATTTGCTGTGTGTCAGGTCCTAAGGAAACTCCATCTCCTCACATTCGGGCAGTTAGACAAAAGGCAGCTTTCCTTGGATTTGTGAAGCCAAGTTCCTCTCTAACAAAGGAGTCATTTCTTTTTTTTTTTTTTTTACTGGAGGGAGAAGAAGGGAAGAGAGAAATGGCTGTCTATGGTGCTTATTAGCACACCAGGCCCAAGTGTCCCAAGTACCCATTTCACATTGCAAAGCACATGCTGATATCCTGGCCCTCCCCTCCTCTAGCTTGTGAGCTTCCTCCCCCCCCC
>NW_022196901.1:18525945-18538544 GCF_008632895.1 Mastomys coucha | reverse complement strand
CCTTCCCTCTCTCCCTCTTCCCCCCTCCCTCCCTTCCCTCTTACCCATGGCCATGTGCAGTCTACCACTTTCTTACTCTGCTCTGGACTCTCCTACACGCCTGTAGCTGTGCTCTCCCTCATATAAAAACTTTCCTCATAGCCATTTATGGAGCAGCCATGGCCTCAGTTTATACACTGTGCAGGACTGTCTCACCTAGAACCCGAGCACAGGACCCTCCAGATACCCCCCTTTACACTGCAGATGCCTCCTAGAGGGGGGACTGAGTCAATCCTGGAATGCTGCTTCTGATAAATGGCAGGATTTACAGCCACAGGGCACAAGTCTTCACAATGCTCTGGGGACATTTTGTTGCTTTGCTTTTTGTTGTTTGAGTTGAGGTTTTCTTATGTCATTCCAGGCTGGCCTGGAATTGACCAACAGAGCCCCCAAATGCCTCCAACTTGCAATCCTTATCTCATCCTCCCAACTAGTAGGATTGCAGCTGTACACCACCATGCTCAGTTGCTCCATACATTCTCTACATTTTTTGACCAGACAACCTTTTTGTATGCTAAGATTCTCTGTGGCCCTGGAGGAAATGTTTGGGTGTGACTTAGAAACATTTGGAATCCTTGTGACACAGTGTGAGGTGCAGGAACAGAAAAGAAACTCCAGGCCGACCTGTCAACATCATCAGCTTCCTGGAGGAGGGGGTGGAGAAGAGAAGGACAAAAACCAGGGGTTTTTGAGTTATGCTGGCATGGAGGTCAGCTGAGTGGCAGATGGCACGTACACAGAGTAGAGGGGCCATAAGAGAAAGAATGATGGGGCCAACCTACCAGGAAAAACATATTTAGGTGCTGGCCATCAATCAGGAAGCAGACAAAAAGAAAGAAAGAAAAAGTTATATATTTCTGAGCCAGGTCTCAGATAGGTGGGCAAGCCCACCAGAAGATTTTGGAGCTTCTAGCCACTGCACTGGGGCTGGGAATGCTGGGAAAAGCACAGTGTCTCACCTAGGCGATAATTATTCCACTGTGTAGCTGGACTTTGGCTACTTGGTGCTTTCTTCTTTCTTCCACCCTTCTCCACTCTTTTTCCACCCTTCCGACCCCCTAACCCTGAGTAGAAGAGAAGGAAGGATAGAGGGGAAGGGCGTGACGTCTTTAGACTATGACCTGCTGGCTAGGGAAGCGTGACGTCATTAGACTATGACCTGCTGGCTAGGGAAGCCACGTTCCTTGGGGAAAGTTTGATCTTCTTTGTTAGGATATCTAATTTCTTCTTGTTTCTTCTTTGCACACAACTACTTAACAAACCATGACCAACAACAACCGACAGCAAACAACCACCCCGCAACAACCCTTCACCCCTCTCAGGATCCTAGCACTTATACACCTTCTGAAAGAATCCCAAACGTCACACAGTCACAGAAACTATCTGCAGCTGGCAGAATCACACCCCTGCTAGAGCACCAGGCACATCATAGTCAGCTGCTGTGGACGATCTAAAGCCACCCCATATCCCACACCTTGGAAACATGTAATATTTCTGTTTTGCTAAAGAATCCAAAATTTCAAATTGTCACTACACACCTGTCTCTTACCATGGCTTAAGGTGAGACTGCCTTCTTAGGAGTGGTCCTATTTTCCTGACCAGTGGTCCCTTGGCCAGGTGATTGGCCCAACTAGATTGATTATGTGTAGTTAGGTCTCTGCCCAGGGTTTCATCCTGTTGACCAGTTTTCCCTTAGTGGGTCTTTATTGATGCTGGGTTATAGTTGGCAAAGATTGGAGAAAAGGTCTACACCAGGCAGAAGAATCATATCCACATAATAATCACAAGTGTAAAATGAGTGTTCAGAGTCCCTGCTGAATAGGGTAATCCACTTCTATCACTGTATGGAACTTCAGAAAGGCACCAGGAAGTTCCTCTTCTAAAATCCTCCCGCTGTTTGGGGCTAGAGCCATGGCTCAGTGCTTAAAAGTGCTGTTGCTCTTCCAGAGGACCTGAGATCATTTGTTCATTTCCCAGCATCCATGTTAGGTGGCTCACAACCACTTTAACTCCAGCTCCAGGGTACCACATACCCTCTTTTGGCTTTCTCAGATGCTGACATATAGATCACACACACTAAATATAAATAAATAAATAAATAAATAAATAAATAAATCTTCCTTTGTTTCCTGTCATTGAATATACCCTGAAGAGCCATGCGACCTAATAGGTTCACATTCCCTGGCCTCATAGACATATCTGACCTTCTCCACTCTGCCTGCACTGTGTAACACCAGTCATGCTGTCTCACTGTCTCCATGAAACAGAATAACCTTGACTACTACAGTTGCTGCCCCTCCCTCAGACACAACTCTTTCCTCATTTGGTGTCTGAGCAAACCTCTCCTGGAGAGCTTTTCCTTTCCCACCAAGCCAAACCAAGACTTCCTTCTTCATTCTCTTCCATGGCTCTGCTTTCCATGTTACAGCAGTTGGTGCTGTGCACTGCAGTAGAGCGTGTTACAGCAGTTGGTGCTGTGCACTGCAGTAGAGCATGTTACAGCAGTTGGTGCTGTGCACTGCAGCGGAGCATGTTACAGCAGTTGGTGCTGTGCACTGCAGTAGAGCGTGTTACAGCACTCAGTGCTGTGCACTGCAGCAGAGTGTGTTACAGCAGTTGGTGCTGTGCACTGCAGCAGAGCGTGTTACAGCAGTTGGTGCTGTGCACTGCAGTGGAGCGTGTTACAGCAGTTGGTGCTGTGCACTGCAGTAGAGCGTGTTACAGCACTCAGTGCTGTGCACTGCAGCAGAGTGTGTTACAGCAGTTGGTGCTGTGCACTGCAGTGGAGCGTGTTACAGCACTCAGTGCTGTGCACTGCAGCAGAGTGTGTTACAGCAGTTGGTGCTGTGCACTGCACTGGAGCGTGTTACAGCAGTTGGTGCTGTGCACTGCAGCGGAGCGTGTTACAGCAGTTGGTGCTGTGCACTGCAGTGGAGCGTGTTACAGCAGTTGGTGCTGTGCACTGCAACAGAGCGTGTTACAGCAGTTGGTGCTGTGCACTGCATACAGTAGAGCGTGTTACAGCAGTTGGTGCTGTGCACTGCATACAGTAGAGCGTGTTACAGCAGTTGGTGCTGTGCACTGCATACAGTAGAACGTGTTACAGCAGTTGGTGCTGTGCACTGCATACAGTAGAGCGTGTTACAGCAGTTGGTGCTATGCACTGCAGTGGAGCATGTTACAGCAGTTGGTGCTGTGCACTACATACAGTAGAGCATGTTACAGCAGTTGGTGCTGTGCACTGCAATAGAGTGTGTTACAGCAGTTGGTGCCATGTGGTACGATACAAGCCTTTTTATTATACTGTGAGTTGTTTCTCTTTGATGAGAATTCAGTGCATGAAGTATTCAAGTAGCCATCCTTTAACAACCTCCTTGGCAGATACAAGCCTCTTAAGTACCTGCTGAATACATGTGATTTGAGAAATGAGACGGGAGTTCAGAGATGACAAGGGGTAGATTTATATTCTGAACTCCCAGCCTGAAATTTTTAAAAAGATCGCAGAGTTGGAGAATACAAAATAAGAATGGGTGTAAGGCCTTTTCCTCTGTGTCTGGAAGTGCCCAGTAGAATGCCTCCCTTTCCCTCCCCTCTCCCTCTCCCTCTTTCTTCTTCTCTTCTCCCCTTCCCTTCCCTCTATTGGTTCCTATTGTTTTAAAAGTTGTGCAACAACCAAAGAGAATTGTACAAAATGCGTCTAAGGCATAGATGCCTGGACAAGGTGGAAAGATGTAAGGAAACTAGATCCAAAGTCCGCTTCTCTTCCTGGGCTTTGCAGCTGCTGAAAAGCTCTTTGGTGAAGCTCTTTGTAGTGACAAGTCTTGAGAATTCTAGAATCCTGGTTTCTTTAAACACACACACACACACACACAGCGAGAGAGAGAGAGAGAGAGAGAGAGAGAGAGAGAGAGAGAGAGAGAGAGAGAGAGAGAGAAATACTCTAAGAATGTGTTTTTGTTTTAATCCCAGGTGTGAATTTGGACTGTCCACAACAGCTGACAATGATTTGCCTCATGCTCTAGCAGGGCATAGTTTTTCCAGGTGTAGATAGATGGGTTCTGCAATTGTGTGACATTTGGAATTCCATGAACTTTTCAGATGGTAGATACATGCTAGAGCCCTGATAGGCAGGGTTGAGTAGTTGTTTGTTGTTCAGGGATACTGGTTGTGGTCTGTTAGTAGTTGTGCTCTCCCTCCCTCCGTCCCTCCCTCCCTCCCTCCGTCTCTCTCTTTTCCTCTCCCCTCTCTATCCTTTTCTTCTCTCTAGTGATTCAGGGTTTGGGAGGGGGTGAAGTAAAAGGTGGGAAAAAGAATCCAGAAAGTAGCAAAGACAAGCAAAGAAGAAACAAGAAGAAAGAATGAGATTCAAACATCTCTGTCCCTCTCCTCTCCTTTCTCTCCTACCTAGTGATATAGGGTAAAAACAGAGGTGGGGATAAAGGGTGGGGGAAGAAGAACCCAGAAAGTAAGTCCAGCTACACCCCTTGCTGTCTGGTGCCACAGGAAAGGACTTCATGCCACTAGGTGTACCCTGCTGACTTCAGAAAGCCCTGTGGTAAGCATTTTGAACAAATTAGTCCCAGGTTAGTTGAAAAATAACTAAAGCCTCTAGAGTAGGCACAGTTGCAGTCTGCCGATCGAAGTGTGCTTTGCCCCATTGCTGTAGGGTCTTACTAGGGTCTCGCTTGAACTCTGCCTGGTACTGTATGGCTTATCCTTTTCTATCTGCACCATGATTCGCAAGGAACATGGCTAGCTGTATGTTGAAGGCATAAGCAATTTTCAAAGTAAAGTTATAGTTATGAAAATGACTTCTCTTTTTGGCTAGGAGGAAGCAAGGGCAGTCGGCAGGGCCGACCCGGCATCGATTCGGACACGATCTCCTGCTGGAATTTGCAGAGCCGGTTTAAGTATGATCATAGCGTCCAGAAGTCTGTTTCTAAAATATAGAAAGGCAAGATAACAACTCTGAGGATGTCAATTTTGAAGAACTTGGAATCTTTTCGTTTTGCATTAAACCTCAGGCTCGTCTACCTGGGTTTCATGGTATGACAAGACACAGAAACAGCAATAAAAATAAGAGAAAGAAACAGCCGTAGCAATGGCTTCCTTGACGCTCTGCTGTTTACTGACTTACGTTGTTGGCTAGACAACCATTCCAGTCTGTGAGAGTTCTAAAGGGGTAGGGAGCTAAGTTATGACAAATAGCCAGGCACAAACTCTTTCTTTTCAGCAACCGAAGTAGGATGAGTCTTGGCCGCTATGTAAACTCGTTTCTGTTGTAACAGAATACCTGCCAGAGACAACTTCCAGGAGAAATGATAGGTTCCTGGCTTCAGAGGTCTCTGTCCATCATTCTGGGGACAGTATGGCAGAGCCCAGCAACCCACATCGAAGTGACCAGAACACCTCAGCTGGCAGGTTTTCTCCTCTTTACCCAACCTGGGCCTTGCCTTGGAGGCTGCCCTGCCCACATTTAGGGTGAGTCTTTCACACAAGATTTATTCTCTTTCAAAACTCACAGAAGTACCCAAGGTCGTGTTTTGCTGATCTCAGGTCCTTTTCTGTCCAACGTCAACCTGACACACAAGCCACTCCTTAAAATATGACATTACTGACCTCAAAATGCAAAATATGTCCCTTCTGACTTCAAGTGTGTCCCCATCACCTTAAACAACTCAGTAATCACCCCCATTCTAAGAAGGAGGAGCAGTAGGGCAGAGAAAGGTGAGATGGGACCAGAGCAAGACTGAAACTGAGTGGGACAAGAGTTAAGCCCTCCTGCTTCTTGTGGGACACTGGGCACAGCACACAGCGCCATGATGGGAGCTTCACATTTGGTCTTTGCCTGGTTAAGTAGTCCACTTTCCTGGCCTCTGAGGTCCACACTGTCTCTTTGACTTCCTGTGTCACTTCTCAAGGGCTACTTGAAAGGATCCCGACCCAGCCACACGCTCCCTGACCTCTACAGTCTCCCTTCGAGTGGAAGCCTCCATGACTATGAGACTAGTCACCCTCAGGTGCCCAATTCTGTCATTAGCCTGAGCATTAGCCCCTGGGGTGGTGTTGCAGTGGCCTCTGAGTGCCTGGATGGAGAATGGGGTGGGGGTTGGATAAATGTTTTCAGGGTGTCCAAGTACAGTCAGGGTTCACCCAACACTCTGCTCCATGGAGTCTTCCAGGTGAGCCAAAGGCTTACACCCTTGAGCCAGGCATGTCGGCACACACCTCTAATCCCAGCTCTCAGTGGCATGCTGGCGCAGGAAAACCATCATGAATGAGACTAGCTTTCATAGTTCTGGGCCAACCTGGACTACATAGTGAGACCTTGTCTCAATCCCCTCCACAGAGATTAAACAAGACCAACTGCAACAGAAAAGTTTCACGACGTCAAACCAGTGATGTGTGGGGTTCAACTAACCCCTCAGACGCCTTCAAGGCCTCCTTCCTGTTGCCCTGAACCTTCAGCAGCCACACTTGCCTTGGCCCCAACTGCCCCTGCCCCTCCTTCCTTGGAACCCTGCGAGTTTCCACACCTTTCATGTTGTACACTGCTAAGTAGTTCACCGTAAACTTGGCTAAACGCAATCAACAAAACCCAAACCATGGCCTGAATGCTGGGCCACCATCACTGCTGCTTTGCCAGGTCAATTATTCCACTGCCTTTCTTTCAACTCAAAAATTCCAACCATCTCAAGACACTAGCAAAACGTAGACAGATTCTTTGCCAGAATCTAACACCAATGGCCTCTAAATCCAATTCTTAATCAAGTTTTTTTTTTCCATCTGAAACCTCACAAGCATAGACATTGCATTTTAGTCTTCTTAACTCCCACCATAATAAACCATGAAATTGAGTGTACAGTGTTCTCCATGGCTTCCCTAGCATGCTTCTCAGGACTTTCCCAAAATTCTCTCACAAATGGGTTTCAAGGGCCTCCAAGCCACGGTGAAGTTAGTCACAAAACTGCTGAACCTCTCCTTACAGAGTACAAGTATGCTCTGTAAGTCAAACTGTCCACGGTGACTCACAGTTTTAGAGGTCTCAGTCCATCGTAGCTGAGAAGGTGTAGAGGAATAGAATAGTTCACGTTACAGTGGCCATGAAGCAGAGAAGAGAGAAAGGGATGGGAGACGGGGTGGGCATCAGCTGGGCGGAGACTGCCTAAACAAATAGGCTTCCTTATCCTCTTTTGCTTTATCTAGATATCCCAACCCATAGGACAGTTCTGCCTCTTGGCTAATCCTCTCTGAAAACTCCCTCACAGATTCACTCAGGACAGTTCTTCCTAATTCTCCAGGCACCTCTAAGTCCATCGACATCAACTATTACATTAGTGAAAAATAAAGTATATTCTCAAAGGAATTGCTACATTAAATATACATACATGTGAAAATAGAGTTTTAATTCAATCAAAAATGAAATTTAATTTCAATAGCTCATCTCCTTCCATTTAAACAGAACAAATTTAAATCAGTCCACTGTTATTTCTAACATAAAATTAAAATAAATATAATTACTTATCAGAAAATGAGCATATGCATATCAGCAATCTACATAGAACAGTTTTAAGAATCCCAACCCAGCCATGCAGTGGTTGTGCACGCCTTTAATCCCAGCACTTGGGAGGCAGAGGCAGATGGATCTCTGAGTTTGAGGCCAGCCTGGTCTACAGAGTGAGTTCCAGGACAGCCAGGGCTACACAGAGAAACCCTGTCTCAAAAAACTAAAAACTAAAAAATTAAAAATTAAAAAAAAAATTCCAACCCAACACAGATTTAGGGGCTTAGAGTACTTCTGCCAAAGTGTACAAATATTCTAGCTTTAACTCACTGTAACTCAGTTCACATTAAAAATAACTCACAGCCTGTAGTCTTTCTGTCTTGATGAATCATGGGCATATAGCAACTTTATTCCACGATCTTCCTCTCAAGTTTTAAGGTTAAAAAGAGAAACTAGACAAAGTCATGGAACTGCTGGTGTTAGCAAGCCACTCGGGGGAGATCTGAAAGGCTTCAAAGAAACAAAGCCACCACCACAACAAAAACGTAAAAAAAAATAAAAATAAAAAATAAACCACAAAAACCGTGCAACTTAAAATACTCTAGTCCTCTCACCTGTGCACCATTAACCCTCATTTCTACCAAGTGTGGTACATGCCTGTACTCACTAGGAAGACAGAGGCAGCCACAGCAAGATGGTGACTTTGAGAGCAGAGTCTATGCAACCAGACAGACCCTATCTCAAAAACAAAACTATTCATGTTTTTAATTTCAGTATTTAGGAGACAAAACCAGTTGGCAAGTTAGGCCAACTGTTAGAATATGGCATGAGTTAGAATATGGATATGGCCTGATCCCCAACCTCAGTCCAATGTTTGGCTGTGGGTATCTACATCTGTCTCAGTTGGCTGCCGGGTGGAGCCTCTCAGAGGGCTGTATGCTGGGCTCCTGTCTCAGCAGGCTATCCCTAGCAGATGATGAAGGCACGGTGTCTTAACTGTGGAGTAACGCCTGTCTACTGCCACATACGAGAGCTTCCCCATCACCAGTTTACTTGATGTAAAACAATGACGATAAGCATCCTTTAATGGCTGTCAGATCTAGCCTGCCTGGTGCCAGCGGACAGCTTCTTTTTTCTTTTGATTTCAGTTTGGATGTCAGTTTTGCTTCTTAGTGCTATGGAAAGCATAAAGTAGCGCACTTTGAAATGATTCCTATATCTTCCTGTTTTTCAGGAAGCTGGCCATCTTGCACTAAATTACACCTTCCTATTTATTCTATCTCTATCCATATTTGAGGATTTATTCAATTATTTCTACGGTCATAGTCAAAGCGCCCATGTTTTATCACTAAAATTCTGAGTTAGATGACAGGAATCAGAATTTAAGTGTATTTACATTCACTTATGTATATATGCACATAATACATTCATTATCATCTGTGTATGTTTCTATAATGAATCTATTGAAAAGAGAAAAATTCCAAGATGTCTCCAACTAGAGGAAGGATGTGAGGACAGATAAAGGCAGTTAATCAGTTCGTCCGCTGTAAGGGGAACCAGCCAGGACTGTTCCACACCCCGAGTGTATTAATACCTTGAAGCCATGATTTTCTGGATGGCCAAACATCAGGAGCTGTGCCTTAGCTTATTTTCCTGTAGTTGTGATAAAACACTAACAAAATCAGATTAAGGAAGGAAGAGTTTACTGTGGCTAATATTTAAAGTGCAGTTCATCGTGGTGTAAAAGTCAAGGCAGCTGGAGCATGAAGCGAGTGGCCTCTCCATGTTCACAATGAGGATCCCACCTACAATTACGATGGGTCTTTCACACAACTGCTGAAGACACCATATGCCTAAGTCACAGAGCATGGAGAAATCAATCTGGTACTGGCCTGGAAGGGTCATTCTTACTGGACAGTTCTTTTATAGTGCCGGAAGGTGCTGTGTTTGCTACATGGGAGAAAAGTGATCATCAGTATTGCCCAGCTGTAAACCCTGTGGGCTACAATAACAACTGTCTGGCAAGTTAGGCCAACTGTTAGAATATGGCATGAATGTGATGGGAGTAACCAAACACTTTCTGGTTGTGTTTACTGCCCATTCCACAAGACAGAGCTCAAACCCAGCGCTATTGACAGAGCCAACCTGAGGCTAGATAATAGAGAAGAACCCTCACTATTATTCTTATAAATAAACATAGTGTTATACAGACTGCTGAAGATATATCATAAGTATAGATAAATGAAGCTCTCTGGCCTCATCAGAGAACCTTCTAGTGACAATAGAGGGTGCAGAGAATGAAGAGACTATGAAGCAATCAGCTCCAAATAGGACATTCATATGGCACTCCCTCCTCCTAAGTAAGACTCGGGGATCAACATGGAAGATGGCTCAAAAAATTGTAAGAGGCAGAGGCAGAGGCAGAGGCAGTGGATGACTAACAAAACCCAACATTTTCTTGACACAACTGGAAGCTGTACATATAAACTGACAGCAGCTGTGACTGCATGCACAGGACTGCATGAGATCAAGGTGGACAAAACATCATCACGGATGTGGGAGATGGTCAGGAAATCCCACACCTAGCTGAGGCACTATTGGCAACCGGTGGCTGTTGAGGCAGAGAGAGCCTGTCTCTTCAGGGAACTGTCCTAGGAGAGCTACTTATGCTCCAATAGATGCTCTGCACATGCACATACTGGCAGTGCTAAGTGGACTCCATGGGTTAAAAGATAACCTATGAGATCGGGAGAGGATGGAGGTGGCAAGGAAAAAGAAGAGCTGGAGGGGAGGGAGTGAGGAGTGGACTTGATCAAAATATGTTGTATGTATGCATGGACTTCTAATTCAATAAAGGAGAAAAGAATGGGGTCTTTCCACATCAATTAATGTACTCTAGAATCTCCCAGAAGAATCCCCCACAGGACCATCTGCCAAGATGATTCTAGATATCAAACTGAAAACTGACACTAACCATCTCGCTACTGTGTCAGAAGTTAATAAGCACTCTGAATTATTAATCCTCAATCTCACAGCAGCAAAGTGCTTCTCCTTATGGAGCATCAGTGCCTACCCACTTTGCACTGTCTTGTGTACAGCCAGTGCAGTCTCACTGTAAGCCCTATGAAAAAACACTTGTGGATCTTAGGTCTAGCAGACATATTACCAACTGCTACTTTGCCTTCCTGCTGAGAGTTCAGTAACTTGTCCCAGGACCACATGGTCTTTTTCTGACATCTGTACAATAAAGCCCTTTTTATTCTCAAGAACCCCTCCCCCACTCTCCAGAGTTTTGGTTAATGCTATTTTATAAGCACATATATGTACATATACTTTTAATTTGGAAACATTTGTTTAACTTGGGAACTATTCAATGAAATACATAGTAATACGTAAATATATATGTATAAAATAATGACTGTATATATGCACAGTCACTCATTAGTTAATATTAGGGGGTAAATGTATTAGGTCATTTCATTATGAGAACTCAGTATCATTAGCAATAAGTAGAGTCAGCTCAAGTTATTCATATGGAAGGACTTACCTTCAAATAGTCAGTTTACTGTTGACTGAAACATTATTAGCAATGCATCATTACATATATATGCAAATGTATATAATATACATATTGGCATAAATAATGTATTTTGCTTTTTAATTGGGAAAATATGCATTAAGTCAGAGCCATATGGTAACACTCTTTTCAATTCTCACATCACCCTCGGGCACTCAAACTTTTTTTTTTAAACTTTTATTGCATTATGATGAGAAAAGTTACATGATTTCAATTTATCTGAATTTGTTAACATTTAAAAACATATTTTAATTAAATAGAATTGAATCACATTCTTGTTTCCCTTTTGTACCACCGCTCCTCCTAGAGACCCCCCTTCAATACCTACAATATCTTTTTTGTCATATTCCTTAAAATTTATAAAATATTATAACAATAAAAATAAGTATTATAGAAGTTGTTTGATATAAAACAATAATCAATTTAACAGTCTTATGTAGATGCTGGTCTACCGCAATAGTGAAAATACATTTTTCTCAATATAAATTTTAAATAACTCCAAACATATTAACTGTATACTTAAAAATAATACATCACTACTAGTATTTTCTTAGATGAACATGAATACATAAAGTCTTTGTTTGTTTTGTATTTAGTAGAGTTTAAATCTTGGCTCTTACTGTGGTACAAGCCCAAAATAAGAACAATTTTTAGACATTGGGTTTCATTGTAATAAGGCTGTATTTCAATGACACTCACATCACCAAAGGATTTTTACCTCCATCGTAGCTAAGCTGAGAGTTGATAGTTCTGCTACACCAAGAAGTGAATTGTAGGCTTGATTTTTGGATACAGACTTCCTGCTCTGGTCAAAGCTATTTGACTTGAGTGAGTGACTTCATTCTCAGCCCACAGAGAATAGGATACATTCATTTAAGAAATGGTGTGTGTATTGAGATGGTCTATCCATAAAGTCATTCACCAACTGTTTCAATGAACAATGGTTCTGCTTGGAGGGTGGCACAGACATTAGGTGAGGGTAAGAATTTGGTTCATTAGCTGTGATAATTGGGAAAAGCATTCATCTCAGAGAAAGAGTAACTTAGAAAGTCCTCTTCTTCAAACTTGATACAAGAGTTACAAATGTCAAGCAAAGCATTCAGTTTCACTTTGTTGTTCTCTTACAAGCCACCTCCCTAATTAATCATCTATATTTCTTTTGGGTATATAAATACTTTTGAAATATATAAGCTGTTCTGAAAACCATAGTATAAACACATGAAATAAACAATACTACTAATAGAGAGGCTACGATAGGAGAAGCAAGATATCAAGACCCTTATATTGTACACAGCCAGACACTGTCACAAACATACAAGCTGACAGTGTATATAGATTGTACAATGTTGGACCTATTTCTCCAGTTACCAAATTAGAGACAGCATTGGATGACAATCAGTAAATTTCCAATTACTCATATTATTGGATTTCAATCAATTAGGATATGTTGGTAATATTAATTTTCAAATTAATATATTA
>NW_022196901.1:18512722-18525119 GCF_008632895.1 Mastomys coucha | reverse complement strand
GCTATGGTGGGAGAATTGGGTTCTGATGATGGCAAGTGACCTTGGTTTGTGTTGTTTATTTTCTTACAATTGCTCCCCTCCACCACCACCATCTGGTTAACTCTAGTGCTACCTGCCCTTGCTAAATCTAACTGGAGCCTGACCTTCCTATGATTCTGGTTGTGTCAGAACTCCTCAGAGTCAAGCTATCTCTGTGATCCTGTGATTCTGGGATCCTGTGATCCTGAGCTTGTTAGATCACCTGGGAGTGGGGCTTTCTCTGTGTGTTGTGGGACTGGCTGCAGAGCTTGCACCCAAGGTCTGCTCAGAACACTAACCCAGACAGACCGAAAGGAACCCAAGTCACTGGGCTGGCAGAGTTCCTGTGTGCCTGGTCCCGCTAGTTCCAGTTACTCCCAGTTGGGACAGATGTTGGTTCCTCCTCACCTCTGATCCTAGTTGTGTCAGTATGCCTGGGAGTGGAGCTTCCTCTGGGTGTTGTGGGACTGGTTACGGAGCTTTTGCCCAAGGTCTGCTCTGGACACCAGCCCAGACAGACCGGAAGGCAAACTTTTGTCTAGAGTACTAAATTGGCATCTTAAAAAATCATGTATGTATACAATATAAGTTGAGCATATATATTCCCCCTCTGTACCCCTCTACCTTTATGTTCTTCTCTTTCTATATCTGTCCTCTTTTTTATAGCCCACTGAGTGTAATTGGCATTGTCCATATGTTCCTGGTGAAGCATCCACTAGAACATGGGTTACACAGTGGCTACAACACTGTACTGGCTGGTTTTGTGTGTCAACTTGACACAGGCTGGAGTTATCACAGAGAAGGGAGCTTCAGTTGGGGAAGTGCCTCCATGAGATCCAGATGGGGGGATTTTCTCAATTAGTGATCAAGGGGGTAGAGCCCCTTGTGGGTGGTACCATCCCTGGGCTGGAAGTCTTGGGTTCTATAAGAGAGCAGGCTGAGCAAGCCAGGAGAAGCAAGCCAGTAAGAAACATCCCTCCATGGCCTCTGCATCAACTCCTGCTTCCTGACCTGCTTGAGTTCCAGTCCTGACTTCCTCTGGTGATCAACAGCAATGTGGAAGTAAGCTGAATAAACCCTTTCCTCCCCAACTTGCTTCTTGGTCATGATGTTTGTGTAGAAATAGAAACCCTGACTAAGACAATCCCCAAAGAAAAATGGCTTCCCCTCCCTTGGCAGCCATTACTTTCTAATAGCTCCTTTGCTATCAGAGCTCTCCCCCATCCTGGAATGTTGACTGGCTTGAGCTCCTCTAGGTCCTTCATGAATTCCTGAGTGCAACGTTGTTTCACAGGGCATCCACACCCTCCTGCTTTTATACCCCCCCCCAGTTCCAGCCCCGACTTCCCTGCTGTGTTACCAGAGCTCTGGATGGTGGGGAGTTGATACAGAGTTTCCATGCTCATATTCTCAGAACTTTGACTAATTGTGAGTCCCTTCATTAATTATTGCCAATTGCAGGAAGAAACCTCTCTGGACAAGACTGAGAATGTAAGACTCTAACGAGTCTTAGCAACCAGGGACTCTCTGAGTGAACCATGCAGAGGTGGGAATCGATGCAAAAGCAAGAGGAATTTATTGTTCCAGTGCACCGGGGTCGTCCTGTACCCAAAGGAGAAGTGGTGATCCCGGGCAGCCCATTTGGCCAGTTTTTATACAGTTTTTCAGGGGTAGAATAGAGCAACAGCCACTAGGCACAATGCGATTTGCAGAACAGTGTGACTTTTAAACTGATTGATCCTTAGGGAATGAGGTCTGTGGGTGGCCAACTGTCGGTCAGCCCTGAGGAATGTGTCTACTTGTTCTGGGCTTCCCTTATCTGCAGGTGGCCAAAGGTTGGTCCCCACTGTAGTCTAAGGAATATAATCAGCCTTCCCCTTCTGGAGGGGAGGGGTGCCAATGAGCTCCATGACCTCTCTCTGCAGGAGGAGAAGGATGCCTGGTAGAATTTTCCAAAGGTCCTGAGCTGACCTCTTCAGGAACAGCCCAGTTAGATGAGCAAAATATTCAGAACATAGATATTCACAAATATCCAAAACAAAGATTGATTGTGACCATTTAGCAAAACAATAGTAGATTTTCCTATAAGGCCTATGACCTCCGGATCCACAGCCTTTGATGGAGTTGGTCATATATTCCTGTGGAGCAGGCCTACATTCCACTCAGAAAACAGCTGGCTATTCTTACAATAGGCATGCCACCATAGCACCAGTGGGCTATAGCTTTCCATCTATTTTCCTACAAAATGCAGAATTTCTTTTTTCTTTACAGTTGAAAAAACATCATTGTAGCATGTTTTTATGATCCATCAGTGGGTTGGCAGATATCTAGACTGGGCTTATTCCCTCAATGCTATGAGCGTGGGTGTGCTATGGGAGGATAGGAGAGCACTGGGCATGTGCCCAGGTGTGGACACTCTAGCTTTAGCTTTCTGACACACCTCCTTACTGACCACCACAGTGGGTGCACTAACTTACACTCTCACTAACAAGCAATTTCCATTTTCCCATGTTCTCCCCAGTATTTTGTTGACATTTTTAAACTAGATTTACATTTAATTAAAATATAATTACATCACTTCCCCCTTCCCTTTCCTCCCTTCAGCCCCTTCTATATCCCTTCCACCTAACCCCTCCCGTGGCCCGCCTCACTCTTAAATTGATAGCCTCTTTTCCTTTATTATTGTTATACACATATATATGCATATATATGCATACGCACACACACATATATATATATGCAACCTGCTGTTAATGATAGGAGAGGTAGACTCTCAAAGCAGTTTCAATTTGCATTTTCCTGATGACTAATTATGTTAAACACCTTTTAAAATGTTTATTGGCCATTTTTATTTCTTCTTTTGTAAACTGACTATTTTTAGCTCCTGCCTAGCTCTACATGAGGAGACCCGTGTCTCCACTGCAATGCCACACTGATGTCTCCACTGCAGTGCCACACTGATATCTGCACATATGTCTTGCCAGTGCTTTTTCTGGATGGAGCAATTCCGCTTCCTCATCTTCCCTTCCCTGACACGTACATATGTGTTCCTCAAAGACGAGGTTGGGACATGTTCTATTCCTTCTTAGCTACCTCTTCTCCAAGTCACTCTTGTAAATACAACAAATGGGTCTCCTCCTCTCTCTCTCTGTTCACCTTTTAGCTAAGGTCTAAGTTGGGTGGACATACTGGCTAAGAGCCTCACCACAGCAGGAGTTATGTGTTCCTTTCATCAGTCTGTAAGACTCTCCTCTCCCTTCCACTACGCTCCCCAGTTACCAGGACTACACTGCTTCTAAACTGAAGAATTCTGGCAAATGCATGCTACTTATTTCTAAAAACAAAACCATTTATAGTAGTGTGAAATGTTTGCAGCAAAAGCTAAATACTGCATCTTTAATGTGTTGAAGACAAGGCATTTGCTAATCTGACTCATCTATAAGTAAGTGTTGGGATCCAGGAGTCACCTCACCAACCACACAAACACACTGATCTCAGTTGGACAGGGATTGTTTCTTGAGCATATGCCCCAGGACTGGTCGACCAGGGTAACAGTCCAAATCCAGGAACTGAACTGTGACCCCAAGTTAAGGTCCTACAAGGGCTTTTTAAGCCTAAGATCTCCAAATATCTATGCCCAGTTATTTCACCGATTAGGATAAGGAAAGGGGGTTTCCTTAGGAACATGTCTTTGCTGTCCATTTGTCCTGTCTCCATTGGTTGGGGTATTCGACCGTGGCAGGAGACTTCCCTTATCTAACATTCATGTCTTACCTTGCCAACCAGGATGTCAGTTACCCAGAACTTCAGCTTTACTCTACCCCGACTCAAAATGGAAGTCTTATTCCAAATAGTTTCTTATACTGGTGCAGGTGTCTCTCTTGTGTTGGAGTCCATCCCAGGGGCAGCTTATACCATAAAAGCTTATACACAGGTGCAGAAAGTGCTGTTGGGTGATTGGTTCGGGTCCAAGCTTATTGTGGGTAACTATACAAGACAGTTCTACTGACTTCTATTGTGATTGGTTTCCAAGGACATAGAACATAATAAAATATGTAATCGATCTCGGCTTTAGCAAGCTTCCTAGTAGCAGCAGAATCATATGAGAAAGTGTCCTTCTAATGGCAGGCTAGCCAGGCAGCTGTCACCTAGGCCTTAGCATTTTACCTAGGTCCTAACAGTAAAAACATTTTTTTTTCTCTGTGTATCCCTGGCTGTCCTGGAACTCACTCTGTAGACCAGGCTGGCCTCAAACTCAGAAACCCACCTGTCTCTGCCTCCCAAGCACTGCCTCCCAAGCATGTGCCATCATCCAAAGACCTGGAGACACTTTGTGGTTGGAATCTAAAGCCCCTGAAGGCCATGTTCCCGTGCTTTCTCCTGCTGCCGATGCTATTTTGGAAGCCCAGGAAACCTTTAGGAGGCATAGATGGTAGAAGGAGATGGAAGGGCGGGACTTTGAACCATCTACCCACCTCCTGAACCTGGTCTCTTCCTCTGCTTCCTGATCTCTGGGGTGTGAACAGCATCTGCTACACACTTCTGAGTTGTGCCTCGCCTACTGCCATATTGGACTAAAACCTCCTGAAACGATAAGCCAAATCATATCATCATCATCATCATCATCATCATCATCATCATCATCATCCCTGCCCCTAAGCTGATTTTTGTCAGATCACAGCAATGTAAAAGTAGCCATCGCGTTCTCTAGTCCTACATCTCCCCCAAAATACTGTGCTAAGAGTAAGTATAAACATTGGCTCCTGAAATTTTAAACTAGAACTCTTTAGGTTAGGTTAGTACTACTCTCCACATGGAAACCGGTTCAAAGCCTGTGGTTATTGTCTTGTAGGGGGATTCATCTGCCCTGGGACTGCCTGAGTAGCTGACTTAGGGGTGAGGCCCAGCATTTTAGAGTCTGTGGTTTCAGAAATGGGTGGGGCAAGGGTGCTAGGTAGGCATGTTCTGCGAAGTGTGGAGAGCTGCAGCTCTCGGGAAGCAGTCACTAAGCAGGGCAGAGGCCTGGGGAGCTGCAGCTCTCAGGAGCAGTCACTAAGCAGGGCAGAGGCCTGGTGACACGTTGTCTACCCTCTTGACTCTACCAAGGACCAGCTATTTGCTTCTAAGAAATTTCTATTGTATTTCCAAGTACCAATAGGCTTTTTTTTCTTTCAGAATCTATCCAGGTTTTATAATACAAGAACATTTGAGTATGTCCTTGTCCAAACAGCCAGGAGTAGCTGAGCTGCAGGTATCTTTGTAGTCCACTGAACTATATAGGCCCAGAAGTTGAGGGAGGCAGAGACTGCTTGCCTCTCTCTCTTTCCACAGCCGCAAGAAAGCATCTCCAGCCCTTTGCATACAAAGCATTATGCAGCCCGTGTGTGTGGTTTAGAGCGGTGCACGGAGCGCTCTTCTGCCTTTGCATTTGGTGTTCTGAGCACAACTGTGGTCTGTGTTTGGAAAGCAAAATGCCTCAGTTTTCATCCTATTCAGAAATAAAATAGGAGTCAGCAGAAACAAGCACATTCTTCTTGTGGACGAATGTTTAGGGAAGAGAAGCTTTTATTTATAACTTTCATTAGCTATGACTTGCTGGCCTTAATACATTAACCCTGCTGGAAATTTAAAGTTGGAAAAAAATAGCCTATTAAAGAAGGATAAATTGCATAGACTGTGAATTCTGGGTTGGATGGTAATACAGAGAACATGATCAGAATCTGTCTTTAACCTTTGTTTGTTTATTTTATTTAATGAAATTAAATTAAATTAATCTCCTGAGCATCTCATTACTGTTGGATGAATGTTTCCCCTAAATAATAGGCTTTGAGCATTAATAATTGATAATAACAATAAAATGCTATGATTTTATTCATGTGCAATAAAGCTCTTATAATGGATCACACAGTTAACTCTCTACAGTGACATGAGGGTGACTTTAATTGCTGTAACTGAATCTAGTTGGAATTAAGTCAAGCATATTTCCTCCTTCCAGTGCACAGCCATATTGTGGTCACTGGAATGTACTTCTTGTATTGAAACCTATTTTCTCTTAGCATCTAATTATGATGGAAAATTGACCAACACTGACAATCCCAGAAATGAGGAAAGACGAAGTAAAGCCTCAGACAGCAGGCATGAAGGCAGAGATGAGTGCTGGAGGGAAGTTTTAGTTAGCATAGAGTCCACAAAGTGGGTGTCTGTGCCTCTGTGTGGACAACATCACCACACTCACCCCCATCCAGGCTACATAGCTCTGAACACAGCAGCTGGGACTATGCAAAAAACGGAAGGCAAAAAAAAAAAAAGCAGAGATAATCAGATAACATTTGTCCTTTTATGTAAGACTAATCTAAACAAACTATGATTGCTTTTACTAATTTAAATATTGCAGCACAATTAGCTTTGTTTTTCCATCTCTTTCTTCCAAAGTTTGGGCTAATTCTACTTTTTAATTATATTCATAAACAGTGCTGACTGTTTCTTATACATAATTTGCAGTATAATTACGCCCAACACTGCTTTCAAAACATCATCCTCCTGTCCTTTTCTCACGTTGCTGTTGGGAACTGTAGCCTGTGGCTGTGTGATCAGGAAGGGGCCCATGCTCAGAGAGAGCACCTAGCTCTGTGTTAGGCAACAAGGTGCTTTCTGTGGCTGACTGGCCAGCTGGCTGGCTGTGTATCCTTCTGAGAAGAGCATGCACTCCCGAGGAGAGTCCTGCACATACCACCCTCCCATGTGGGAACTTCCTTGCTCAGTGCACATGCTCTGAAGATCAATTACAGCCTTCACTCCAACCCTTTCACAAATTGTCTTAGGGCTTCCGAGGGTTCTCTGGGCCCCAGAAGCCATCTTGCACCGGGAAGTGACTTTAACCTCACCAGAAGTAGTGAATTTTTTTCTTCCTAGAATAAAAGTCCCATTTGACTCATTTACATGGCAAATCTCTTCAACCACAAACTCACAATAAGCAAAGTGAATATGGGCAGATTCCCAAATGGTGTCAAAAAGCTAATATTATTTGCGGAGGAAAAACAAGCATTGTGGGGTTCAAGGAAAATTTTCTTATCAGGAAATGACCACTGAGGAAGTCAATAAAATACCATGTCACCTCCAACCTATTCCCCACATTAAAAATGCAAAGCTGGGGCTTGAGAGATGGCTCAGTGCTGAAGCCTAACACCCGAGTCCAATAGCTCAGACCTGTGTAAACGAAGAAGGAAAGAACTGATTCTCCAGGGTTGTCCTCTGGCCTCCATATGCACTTCAGTCATATAACGTCCCCTCTGTTCTCTCTCTCTCTCTCTCTCTCTCTCTCTCTCTCTCTCTCTCTCTCTCTCTCTTTCCCTCTCTCTCTCTCTCTCTCTCTCTCTCACACACACACACACACACACACCAATAGTAATGTAAATGTACACACAAAGCAAATAGGAAAAATATTAGAAATGTTGTGTTTTATAAAAAGATAAGGTGAGAAGGAATATCTTTGGGGGGTACAGTAAGGTGTGGAGGAAAGGGGTGCCTCTGTGGGCCCATACTGAGGCACTCCTTCCCCCTGAGGGACCAGCCACATGGCAGTATAGTATAGAATAGAGTTTATTTAGGGCATGGGGAGAGGATAGTAGAGATAGAGAAAGGCAGAGAGAAAGAGAGAGAGAGAGAGAGAGAGAGAGAGAGAGAGAGAAGAGGAGTAGAGGCAGACCATGAACAAGTGGAGAGAGAGGGGAGAGAGGAAGGGGTGAGAGGATAGAGCAGGGAACAAGAAGGCAAGAGATCAAGAGAGAAAGGAGGGACAAGGAGCCCCTTTTAAAGTGAGTCAGGCACACTTGGCTGTTGCCAGGGAACTGTGGGGCAGAGCCTAGACAAAATGCTAACAAGAAAGCTAGTTAAAGCTAGATACTGGGTGTACGGACAGTCCCTGAAACAGTAGCTAAAGACCTGTACAACAGATGGAAATGCTTTGGCTACACATAGAGCACAGCAGACACTAGCTTAAATTTGAAGGACAATTCCAAATCAGTAGTTAATCTGGGCATGGTGGTGCTACATGCTCATCTGTAATCCAGCACACTCTGAGTTTGAATCTGTCCTGGGTTACAAGGTGAGATCCTGACCCAGAAGGAGAGAGGGAGAGAGAGAGAAAGAGAGGGAGGAAGGAGAGGAAAAGGTTGGCTGGCTGGCTGGCTGGCTGGCTGGTTTAGCAGCATAGGGATGCCAGTGGGTTCTACCCATTTGTGTGGGTATCCTCAGCAGACTGGCTTTTGACAGTCATGACTCCATGGCAGCTGCTGGAGCTAGAGCCATTGGCCACAGTCAAGGACAGGATGTGGTAGGGTAGAGTGAAGGATATGTTCCTCTTGCACTTGAAAGCAAACTTTTGCCCAGAAGACCTAGTCTGTGGTGCCCTCAGAGTCTAGAACAATCGATAGCCTATCTCAAGTCTAGGGCAATCTGAAATCAGGCTCACTAGGAAGACAGAGTGCATTGTGACTCAATGCCTCTGGCATGGCTGCATTGTCATGTGCACATACTGGCCTCTGTTACACAGAAAAGGGGGAAATGATGGCGATTTGTCACTTTCTGAACTGAATAGGTGCCCCTTTTCTTAGAAAGGAAATGGTGTTGCTTCACTAGATAGTGAAGTGGTGTTAAATGAAACCAAAAGCTAAACTCATTATGCTGGTGTCCCTATTGATGCCTGACTGCAAATAACAGGGGCTCAAAAGGAGACTTGGGTTTCTAACTGTGTGTGGTCTCTTGAACCTAACTAAATGGAAACTCATCCTCCACAGAAACTACCTTCATATCACTTCAGTTGGAAATCCATTTCCGAATACTGTGAACTTTTAAAGCCTATTCTCATGGTGGTAGACTTGACAAACAGAATGGAGTCTGTTCATTCAGAATGGAGACTATTCCTGGTCTCATTGTTAGCCACAGCTGGTCAAGTGTCCCCTGAGTGCAAGGCGCTGTATTAGGCGGGAGTATGTTCCTTCACTTATGCAAGAAGAATGTCTCTGGCCATTTCATGAAGCCCTAAACTAATCCCAGTAATTTCTCTAACAAAGAAAGAAAGAAACGAAATTCACTAGCCACTCTAAGCTCCCTCTCCACCCCAAGTTTACAACGGGAACTCACAACACCTGCTCTTTTTTAATCATTTATTTATTTATTTGTGTCTGTGTATATGCATGCTCATGTGTGCTTGCATGAGTTTGTGTCTGTGTGAGTTCTTGTTCACCATGTGGGAGCCCTTGGAGGGTGAAGAAGAGTGAAGAAGAGGGTGTTGTATATTCTGGAACTGGAGTTGCCGGCATTTGCAAGCTCCCATGTAGGTGCTGGAAATTGAACCCACATCCTCTGCCAAAGCTGCAGGACTCTTCACTGCTGACGCAGCTCTCCAGCCCTTCTGGGCTCTATCTATTGACCATAACAAGTCACAACCAGATCTTCTCTAGATCTGCCCAGTGTCCCCTTACCTTAACTCTTTTTGCTAAATGGTGCAGTATGCTCACTGTACAGGGGCAGGGATAAATTATCAGATCAGCAGTGAGTACATAACCATGAGGGGAGAGACATGGCTGTGGATCTTGGGAAGGCGTGGTGGAGACAGTCCTGTGGAGCAGGCAGATGGCCTTTGTCACCCAGCTTTTGCCTGATGGTTTCGTGTGCAGGGTTCACCTGAGGTCTGTCCTGGTCTGTAACTGAGCACTGTTGTAAAGTGCTGTGCTTCTCTCTGAAAACAACAAAGAAAAGCAGCTGATAGGACTCCAGGCTGTCCCTGCCCTACCGCCATTTATTGTCAGAATTACTTGTAAGAAACCCAGTAAACTGAGGCTAATACACAAGTCTCAAGTGAGTCAATTCCCAGAGGCCAGGGTGGTGTGTTGGAGTTCAGGCAGTGAGTTCATCATGGAGAAACTCAAAAAAACATGTGAGGAAGAATGGACACATCACATCAAAGGGCTGGAAGAAAGAAAGACCAGCCGGGCAGAAGAGGAGCTTCAGAGCTAGTTAGCTGAGAGCTGACTTGAGTCACAACAAAGTGTACAGGTATTACGATAGTTTGTTCATTCACTAAGCAAGTTCTCCGTAAAGTATAGGCCATGCACCAGAGTCTGTCCTAGGTACTGAGAACTTATCAGTGAACTCTTCTCCTTGGGGAGTTTATCTTGTAGCAGGAAGAGCAAATTATAAATATGACACAGAATTAACTTACATAGTATAGTGTAGTGTAGTCTAGTGTAGTAGTAGTGTAGTATATATAGAATTATGTAGTGTATTACTGACAGATGGTAAGGAACTACTAGCAAAGGAGATGGCAAGTGTGTAGGTGTTGCAGCTAGAACATAGAGGTTCTGTTAAAATGAAAAATTCAAGCCAAGTGTGGCAGTGGATGCCTTTATCAGCAGTCAGGAGGCAGAGGCAGACAAGTCCCTGAGTTTGAGGCCAGCCTGCTGTACAAAGTCAGTTCCAGGATAGCCAGGGCTACACAGAGAAAACTTGTCTTGAAAGAAGAGAGAGACAGAGACAAAACAGAGAAAGACAGAGAGAGAGAAATCAAAAGAGAAAGCAAGGAGTGGGGGAGGGGGTAGGGGGGTGGGGGGGACGGTTCCAGGCTGGTGAGGTCTCTCAGTGTAGCTGGACAGTCTGAGTCAGATCTCTGGAACCCACATAAACCTGGAAAGACAGAACTGATTCCACAGATTGTCCTCCGACCTCCACATTAGCTCCATGCCAAGCTCATATGATAAGACAAGACGTTCAGTTCCTTATCACACCCCATTTCCTGTTCTCAGAAGCCACACAGTGCTTTCCTAGCACTCAACGGGGCCACTTTCCCATCACTCCAAAAAGTTCCACTGGTTGTTGTTGGTGTAGAAAATATTTTTCCTTTCCCTTCCCTTCCTTTTCTTTTCTCCCCCTTCTCTCTCCCTCCTCCCCGCTTCTCTCTCTCCTTGGGGGGAGGGTGTCAGGTGTCCTTTTAGCTTAGATTGGTCTCAAACTGATAGACTCAAATGATTTTCAAACGATTTTCCTGCTTCGGGCTCCCAAGTAGTTAAAACTATAGACCCCGGCCACTGTGCCCAGCTCCTGCAGCCTGGGCAGGTGGAGATGACCTACTGAGAAGATGACCTTGAGGTAAGGAGTCGAAGGACATAGAGGCTGACGGGGTTGCGTGCATGGCTAGGAGAATTCCAGGCAGAGGGAACAGCAAGTGGAAGACACAAAGGCAGGAGTGATGTTTCTGCAGCTGGGAAGCCATCACACGGAATGGTTTAGTGAAGGATGCACCAAGAGTCGGAAACAGAACATTTTAAACTATTATGAGGGCTTCAGGTTTTTCTGGGTAAGATGTAAATGTTGGAGGATCGAGCAGAGTTCTGTGGCCTGCTTTCCACCAACCTGGCTGCTATGATGGAGATGGAGCAAAAGTGTGCTGCAGTTAAGTGAGGATGAGGGAGGGTCCATGCTCTAGTCCCAGAGAGACAAGGGCGCCCCCTTCTGTTTCCCTGTGTCTCTTCCTTCCTTCCTTCCTTCCTTCCTTCCTTCCTCCCCCCTTCCTTCCTTCCTTCCTTCCTCCCCCCTTCCTTCCTTCCTTCCTTCCTCCATCCCTTCCTTCCTTCCTTCCTTCCTCCATCCCTTCCTCCCTTCCTCCATCCCTTCCTTCCTCCCTTCCTCCATCCCTTCCTTCCTCCCTTCCTTCCTTGGGCCAAGCCTTCTGGCCTCAGCCTCCTGGGTGTGGGGATTCCAGAAAAAGCACCACACCAGTTTCCCATCATCTATAATTTGCACTTCACCCTCTAACCTTGAGATTATCTTGTGCCTCCGTCTCCTCCAAACCTTTGCAGCACCATCCTCCCCACCCAGAGAGTTAGGTTCACTCCAATCCTGTTCCTAGCTCAACTCCTGTATGCTGTGTGAACTATTTAGGAGTAATGTCCATTGAAGGCGCCTGTCCAACCTCCCCAGACTGGGCTGGCTGGGGCTACTAAGCTATTCCATTATTCAATAGGCCACGTCTTTTAAAATAAGGAGTAACTGTCTCTCTGCACTTGAGAAAGGGGACATGGCTGAATTTTCACCCAGAACAATGAGAGACAACTACTTTAAGCCAATGAATCTGGGAATTCCCTAATTTGTATATATTGCATATATTTTCTGTTGCCTGCATTTTTATTTAGCCTAGGCTACTTTCTGAAAGTATATTAATGCTAAGCAACACTACTTTCTCAGTTACTGGAGAATTTGCTTTGAATATATGTTCATTATGGATTTAATAATCACAATTATTTGGATGTCTATAATTTTTAAAGTTTTATTGCATTATAATGAGAAAAGTTACATGATTTCAATTTATCTGAATTTGTTAACA
>NW_022196901.1:18497709-18512015 GCF_008632895.1 Mastomys coucha | reverse complement strand
ATGTTTTCCATCTATTATCCTTTGTAGGGCTGGATTTGTGGAAAGATATTGTGTAAATTTTGTTTTGCTATGGAATATCTTGTTTTCTCCACCTATGGTAATTGAGAGTTTTGCTGGGTATAGTAGCCTGGGTTGGCATTTGTGTTCTTGTAGGGTCTGTATGACATCTGCCCAGGATCTTCTAGCCTTCATAGTCTCTGGTGAGAAGTCTGGTGTAATTCTGATAGACCTGCCTTTATATGTTACTTGACCTTTTCCCCTTACTGCTTTTAAAATTCTTTCTTTGTTTAGTGCATTTGGTGTTTTTATAATTATGTGACGAGAGGAATTTCTTTTCTGGTCCAGTCTATTTGGAGTTCTGTAGACGTCTTGTATGTTCATGGGCATCTCTTTCTTTAGGTTAGGGAAGTTTTCTTCTATAATTTTGTTGAAGATATTTACTGGCCCATTACATTGGGAGTCTTTACTCTTTTTTATACCTATTATCCTTAGGTTTGGTCTTCTCATTGCATCCTGGATTTCCTGGATGTTTTGGGTTAGGAGCTTTTTGCTTTTTGCATTTTCTTTGACTGTTGTGTCAATGTTTTCTATGGTGTCTTCTACCCCTGAGATTCTCTCTTCTATCTCTTCTATTCTGTTGAAGCCACTGGGCTGGCGGAGTTCCTGTGTGCCTGATCCTGCTGGTCCCAGTTACTCCTGGTGTTGGGACAGATGTGTCCTCCTCACTGCTGATCCTGGGAGCCACAGCCTTCTTGCCTAAGGACAGCAGTGGGACGACCAAACCAGTCTGTAGTCCAACTCCCAACAAAGGTCAGCAGCAGCTGTGAATGGAAGTCCAAGGATCTAGCAGTTGCTCAGTCCCACAAGGCAAGCAGGTGAAGCAGAGTGGATGTCTGTGTTTTAAAAGCAACTTTGATCTACCTCATGAGTCCAAGATTTTATGTAGGCTGTGCCTTATCAGTATGGGTAAGATGAATTATGAAATTAATGTTTTTATACTGTTAAGAAAACTTACATTAAAGATGTTGGAATTTCCCAAAAGAGAGCATGCAAAATACAGGTGTTTGTTTTAAATGAGACAGGCATAGTGGTGCACACCTTTAATCTCAGCACTTGGGAGGCAGAGGCAGGAGGATCTCTGAGAGTTTGAGGCCAACCTGGTCTACAGAGTGGGTTCTAGGATAGCCAGTGCTATTACACAGAAGAAACCTGTCTTGGAAAAAAAAAAAAGACAGCAAAAACAAGCAAACAAACAAGAGAAAGAGAAGGTGGAATATGTTTTCAATGACCAACTGTACAATGAATAGAAGATAATGCACAAAACGTGTATGAAGCATGATTTTTAAAAAAAAAAAAAAAAAAGTATAAAGTGGTTAATGTGGAACCCCAGGAAATAAGGCCACAGCCAGCTCTGAAGCCACCTCTCAGTGACCACTCTCAGCCACACTGTCAGTACCCTTGAGGACTAGCTGTGAGTGCCTCCCCTGGAGGACTAGCTGTGAGCCTCCTCCCCCTGGAGGACTACCTCTGAGTGCCCCCCCCGGAAGACTAGCTCTGAGCCTCCTCCCCCTGGAGGACTAGCTCTGAGCCTCCTCCCCCTGGAGGACTAGCTTTGAGCCTCCTCTCCTTGGAGAACTACCTCTGAGTGCCTCCCTCTGGAGGACTAACTGTGAGTCTCCTCCTCCTGGAGGACTAGCTCTGAGTGCCTCCCCCTGGAGGACTAGCTGTGAGCCTCCTCCCCCTGGAGGACTAGCTGTGAGCCCCCTCCCCCTGGAGGACTACCTCTGAGTGCCCCCCCCGGAAGACTAGCTCTGAGTGCCTCCCCCTGGAGGACTAGCTCTGAGTGCCTCCCCCTGGAGGACTAGCTCTGAGTGCCTCCTCCTGGAGGACTAGCTCTGAGTGCCTCCTCCCCCTGGAGGACTAGCTCTGAGTGCCTCCTCCCCCTGGAGGACTAGCTCTGAGTGCCTCCCCCTGGAGGACTAGCTCTGAGCCTCCTCCCCCTGGAGGACTAGCTTTGAGCCTCCTCCCCCTGGAGGACTAGCTTTGAGCCTCCTCCCCCTGGAGGACTACCTCTGAGTGCCTCCTCCCCCTGGAGGACTAGCTCTGAGCCTCCTCCCCCTGGAGGACTAGCTCTGAGCCTCCTCTCCTTGGAGAACTACCTCTGAGTGCCTCCCTCTGGAGGACTAGCTCTGAGGCTCCTCCTCCTGGAGGACTAGCTCTGAGGCTCCTCCCCCTGGAGGACTAGCTCTGAGCCTCCTCCCCCTGGAGAACTAGCTGTGAGCCTTGTGGTACATGCTCTTTCATTTCTGATTTTTCTTTTCTCCAGTATAACCCTGCTGTAGACAATCCTCGGGGGTGTAGTCATTTCGTCTTTGAAGTTTATATAGATGGACTTCTATGGTGTGCATTCTATCTTCTTTTGCTCACTATCATGTTCAGATAATTACATTGTCAAAAGCAGCCCTGAAACACTTCATTACTGCTTAGATTTCCTTGTCTAACATAGTGTAATTCTCCTTATTAGTGTTTCCCAAAAGCCAGCTTTGGCTCCATTGGCTTTTAAAATTAATTTATTTTTAATATTTTATTAATTCTTTGAGAATTTCATGCCACGTGTTTTGATATTTGCCACCAGATCTCCCCTTAACTTCTCCCAGATCCACTTCCCACCCGCCAGCTTCATACCCTCTCTTTTGTATGTCCTCATTTTCATTATATTTCCAGTCGACTAAGTTTGGCTCTCCCTGCCTCGTTTCTTCTCTCACACACACCCCTTTCCTTTCCTCCTCTCCCTTCCTCTCTCCCTCTTGCTTGTTTCTCGCTTTCTGTGCTTGAGACAGAAACTACTGCCTTGCTCTCTCAAGGCAACTGCTCTGCCACTCAGCAGCCGTGCTAGCCTCCGGCTCTTCCATTTCTTACTTTTATTTAGCATGTTTCCTTTGCTCTCTTTGAGGTTCATTTGCTGCTCATCTTTCCATTTTTTTTTTTCACTATTTTTCTTGTGGCAGGCTCTCTCTATGTAGCCCAGGCTGACCATGAATTCACAATCTTCTTGCCTCTGCTTCTAAAAATTAATGAAATTACAGGCATGGGACATCATGTATAGCCCCTTTCTTACCTTTTTTTTTTTTTTTTTATGAGTACACTGTAGCTGTCTTCAGACACACCAGAAGAGGACATCAGATCTCATTACAGATGGTTGTGAGCCACCATGTGATAGCTGGGAATTGAACTCTGAGCCTCTGGAAGAGCAGTCAGTGCTCTTAAACACTGAGCCATCTCTCCAGCCCCCATTTCTAACTTTTAAATACACATAATTTGCTTATTAAATTTAGCCTTTCCTTTTAGTAGAAACATGATAGATCACAAATTTTTCTAACCATGCATGTGACAAGTTTTGTTATATTTTGTTAGAATATTTCATTATTTCAACCTATGGACTTGTTAGAAACTAATTTATAAGCCCATGGAAGTTTTCTGGCTTCTTCTTGTAGTGGTTTTTATCTTAAGTGCTTTAAGGTCAGCGAACATCAAGATATTCCCACCCCATCTTCCCCCATCACATGACACAATGTGCTTCATGTACCATATTCTGTACATATTCTGTGCACATTTGTGTGCATTCTGAATTTGTTGTAGCATTTGTGATTTGACTTTTAGGTTGACCACACACAGAAATACAAATGTGCACATTAACACATTCACCTATTTTTTTCTTATTCTATTAATTATAAAGAGGGAGATAGGAACTTAAAAACACCTCCAGTGGTTGTTAGTTTCTCACCTTGGGTCAGGGATTTGAACTCTTGTTCATAGATACAAGGTGGCTTGGAATTTGTGTAGTTTTCTAATGAATCTGGATTTCATCAGTATAAAAGCACTCCCTTTGGTTCTGGTAAAACCTTTAAGAGATGTCCATTTAGTGATGTGGGTTTTATGCTTCATCATTACTCATCCAGTTACTTCTGTATTTTCTTTTTTCTTTTTTTAAGATTTATTTATTTTATGTATATGAGTGAATTTTATGTATTGTAGCTATACAGATGGTTGTGAGCCTTCATGTGGTTGTTAGGAATTAAATTTTACGACCTCTGCTCACTCCAGTCAACCCTGCTCGCTCCAGTCAACCCAGCCCACTTAGTCCCTGCTCACTTCAGCCTGAAGGTTTATTCACTATTATAAATAAGTACATTGTAGCTATCTCCAGACATGCCAGAAGAAGGTGTCAGATCTCATTATGAGTTGTTGTGAGCCACCATGTGGTTGCTGGGATTTGAACTCAGGACCTTTGGAAGAGCAGTCAGTGCTCTTACCTGCTGAACCTTCCCGCCAGCCCACTTCTGTATTTCCTTATGTTTTATAGAAATAGTCATCTTTAAATAGAATATAATTATATTTTAAAATCAACTTATCAATCTTAGCCTTTAACTGGAATAGTTAGTTCACTGTTACTAACCTGGATTTGTGCAGTCTTTGTAGGTCTGACTGTCTCTGTGGGTCTGTCTCTGTAGGTCTGTCTGCCTCTGTAGGTCTGTCTCTGTAGGTCTGTCTGTCTCTGTGGGTCTGTCTTTACTGTTGCTTAGATTTCATCTGTGGTGATTCCCTTGACTCCTATGACAGGATATCTTTGACTATGTGATGGACATTTTGTTTTAAAATGATTGCAAGACTACTGGGGAGCCTATCACAATGGCTTTTCCATTGCAAAGGCCTGTGCTGGGGCTTAGGAATCCCCTCACAAACCACACGAACGTTGATCCCAGTCAGACAAGGGAGAATTTATTCACACCCAAGACTGATCAGTCAGAGCCACAGCCTAGACTCTGGACTTAAGGCTGGACCTAGAACATTTCTCAGGGCCAACTTATAAAGGAAACAACAGCAAGCATATACACGGGTGCAGGAAGTGCTGCTTGGTGGTCAGCTCTGACTCATGCTACTCTGGCTGGCTAGGCAGAACAGTTCTAGTTGACCTTTATTCTTACTGGTCCTAAGTGGAGCTTATGACTGTGGAAATTCTTAAGATTAACCAACCTCAGAACATACAGAACATAACAGGTTGTGTGGTCATCATGACCCTGCTCTGAGTCAAGCTATTTTTCTGTGTCAGTGACTGTCAGGCATGGAACACAATGGCAGCAGCTATGCTAGCAGGCAGAACTCAATAGCCTGTAAGTGCCTCCTCTCCACGTGGAGGGGGCTAGATGTTTGCCTCTGACTTAAGGCTGCAGTTGCTGGTGGGGATGATAAAGTTGGGGATCACTGGTTATATAAGTCTCAAAGTGAACCTTAGCTACTAGGAGACCCCAAAATGAGACTCAACAGAGTTTGATGCAAAAGAGGTTTATTGTTCCAGTTCACTGGGGTAATCCTGCACCCAGAGGAGAGGCGACCCCTTCTCTTTCTTTCATAAGCCTTTTATACAATTTTTAAACACAGATTATAGCAACAGTAACTAGTCATATAATGCCTGGTGGTCCTGGTGACCTTTACACTAATTGGCTGGGCAGGGAGGAGGACTCAAGGACCTTCCCTAAGGCCTGGCAGGAAGTTCCAAGTCGGGACTCTCTCACTTACTCCAGGTACAAGGAGAGAGGCTTTCTGGGTCATGCCGATAAGCGACAGCTGACCTGTGAGCCCATGTTACTTTGGTTTTCATTAGCTCTCCTTGCACTGAGGGTGTGGTTCCAAGCACTCTGGGCTCTGTAGAAAGTGCTTCTTTGGGCTAACAGTCTGAGGCAAACAAGGCTACAGGGCTCTCATCTACTGCTTGTGACCAGCAGAGGTTCTTAGGCTGTCCTTGTGGTGGTGGTTTCATGGTCTATTAAGTGTTTGATAATTTCTCATTTGTTCTTTTATGCTTTTGATATAAAAAAAAAAAAAACCTTTTAAGGTCATAAGTACATTGCATAAGATAAAGTCACAATTATTCTCCAAAAAGTATGCTTTTGACATTCTGTTTTTAAAGTTGGTGTGCCCTCAGGTCAACTGCATCATTCTAGAGTTAATTTTCTTCTGTCTGCCTTCATGATTAAAGCTTTGCCTTTTCTGCCTTGTGGGGAGATGGATATAGCAGTTGGCTATGTCTGTGTTTCTAATACAGACATAGTCTTCTCCTAATGGAAGCTTTTGGCTTAGTGATGGCTGGCTCTGTATTAATATTTGGGGTTTTAATTGGTGACTGGCTTGACAGGAAACCAAGAAAAAAAGGTGATGCTTTTCTTTGGGACGCAAATGGCATGTGGCCAGTTATGACCTCACCAGCTTCGAGACTTCAAGTCATGAAATAAAATCACAAAACTGTAAAGAATAGTTCCACTTTGGGTCACATTCTCGATTTCTACATTTTGAATATATCAGTGTGAGTTTGGTAGTTGGTTATTATTGTGCTGTGCATCAAACTCAGAGCCACAGACCTGAGCCTTTAAACAAGGTTTTAGATTTGGTGGGTTGGTGGGTTGGTTGGTTGGTTGGTTGGTTGGTTGGTTTCTCAAGCTAGGGTTTCTGTGTAGTCTTGGTTGTTGTAGAACTCATTCTCAGAGAGATCCATCTGCCTCCAGAGGGCTGAGATTAAAGGGATGCACCACCAGTGCTGAGTTTAGGGTCTTAGATTCTTACCAAGTATAAGTTTTTAGTGCTGAATTATTGGAAAACATGTTTTTCTTAATATCTAGCATTCCCTGTGCATGTTTTACATGTCTTTATTTTCAGTCAAGACAATTTCTACGTGTAAAAGATATACCCAGTACCACATATCTAACCTCAGTACTGGGAGACTTACTTGCTTAAATGGAGATCTTATAGTCTTTAGTAGTAATATCTTCATAAAATCTCCCTTGTCCAGAAAGAACATAGGCTTTCCTAACTGTCCTGTCCTTACTTGACAGCATGGCTATTTTTGGTCACACTCAGCAGACTTGGATAGACAAGTCATAGAAAGTCAATTGTCTTAAAACCTGGGGTGTTATTTCTTAGGCCCCGTTGCTAAGCCGCAGTTGGAAATTATGTCCACGAGAGTCAGATACAGCCTTAGAATTTCACCTTCTTTAAATCAGCTGGAACCAGGTTGTGTTTGTTTATTTGTTTGTTTGTTTTTCATTTTGTCTTCTTTCTTGCAGGGTATGCTTTCATTCACTTGCAAAATTCAGCTCTGGTTTTGCTTGGTTGGTTTTGGTTTTGGTTTTAAATTTGTTGCAGAGGCTTTAACGGAAGCCCTGAGCCCTGCCTAAGCCTGGGACTGTTGATGGAAATGATGAACCTGCTGGGCACGAGCATGAGGTCAGACATAATGGCTCTGCATTAGGTGGTAACATAGCTGTGATCTGCCTCCTAAAGCCAACAGCAAATACCCAGCCCTGGGGTTTCCGTTTGCAGATGTTCATGCCTCGGTCTTCACTCAAAAAACCTCCTGAGTTGTCCTCAAGCTGGTGCTTGCCTACAGGAGAGAGATGGAGCAAATCTGACATGGCTGCCTCAGCGGGAGTGTCTCTCCTCTCCTGTTCTGTAAGAGTTCATGCTATCCACACAGCCAGGTGTCTGTCAGAAGATGCTCCCCACCCAGCTGCCTCACCGCACCCCTTTTGCCAATGCCCTCCAGGCCCCTAATTTTCGAATTGGAGCCCAAATCTCACAGAGGCTGAGGTAGTGGAACAGCAGAGTCGTCTACAAGGTACAAATTAGCGTTGCATCTGGTCTGACAGGGAGAGGAACAGAATGGATTTGCTTAGACTTAACACAGGGCCTTTTCCTCTCAAAGGTCACAGGCTCCCTTTACACGTTCCTCAAGCAGTCAGACAGATAAGCATGTTCTTCCCTGGGCCAGAAAGTCTAATTTGACCTCCCTCTGGCCATGATTACCCTGGCAGCTGTGGGTAACCTGCCTGGTAACATTACCATCCACAGGGACTGGATTGTGAGCCTCATGGAGGACAACACAGGCCAGCTGTGGACAGTGCCACCCTCACCAGTGGGATGGGCAGAGGAGTAGATGTGACAAGCCATTACGGGCTATTGGAGCCAGACAGATGTAGGATCGAATTCAGCTGAAACCTGCTATCTTTTACCAGCTGCATGTCCTGGGGCAATGGACTTAACATCTCTGAACTCAGCTTCCCTCATCCGTAGCATGGGGCAATTACACGCACACTTGCACGTGCATCCACATACACGCACACTTGCACATGTGTCCACATACACGCACACTTGCACGTGCATCCACATACACGGTCATTCACTCTGAGCTCATTTTGGGAAAGAAAGAAGTTCATGAAATCCAGTTTTTTAAAGTTCTGCACAGAAGGAATGCCCACAAAATGGCCATCACTGCTATCACCTAATGTACAGGTAGACTGTGGTTCTGAGGGGAAGATTTTCATTTACAGATATTCTGGAGCCATTTTAGGCCTAGACAATAAGTGAATGAAAAGATTTCTAAATTCTTGCCAGTGATAACCTCCCACATTTCCTACAAAAAAATTATCCTCCAGCATGAACTTTGATTATTGCTGATGGCAGCAGTAGAAATCAGTAAAGCCGTGAGTACAGCGGAATGCTCTGACAGCGGGACAGTCTGACAGCGGGACAGTCTGACTGTGGGACGTTCTGACAGTGGGACGGTCTGACAGCTTGTCTTTTGCCTCCATTTAAGAAGCACGTACAGCTCGTGGTGCAGTGTGTTCTAATTGCCCACTCAGAGCTGAAGATCTCAGGCTACCCTATACTTGAGCAGTTGTAGTGCCTGTGTGTTGATGGCTAAGACAAAGGAAGCTATTAAGGAGTCTAAAATACTCGCCTGGCAGAGCGGAACCCCTTATCATGCTTTCTTTCTAAACAGTTCTTATTTAGATGTACTGAGGCTTCAACAACATCACCCAGAATAAGAAAAGCAGCGTGAGATCTCAGTGTGTCCTCTGCTTGGGGTCAAGAAAACCTTCCTTCTCTCTGTTAACTTATTTTTAAAGAACTTCAGTGTAAATTTTGGTTCAAGTTTATTACAGGTTTGAAAAATGAACTTGTGAATATTTTTCATAGTATCCATAAGCTTTGGAGTCAGACAGCCTGGATTTTGAGTCTTGGCTCCATCATGTTCTTCCCCACAATCCTGAGAAAACAGTTTCCCCTCTGTGTGCCTCAGTTTTCTAGTTTGTAAAACAGAAGCACCATTGGCTTGTTAGAACTGAGATGAATGTTGGTATGAGGTTGGCGACTGTTCGCCTGACACAGAGTAAGAAGAATTCTACCCGTTCACCTCTTCCTCTGAAATGGTTGCGTGTTTCTAATCCACCTCCACAAGCATCTACTTCCTTAGAGGAACCAGTGACGATTTCCAGGAGCTCACATTTTGAGCATGTGACAGTTTGGTCTTTGTGAACTAGCCCCTCCCTTTCCCTTTCTTCTGTGCCCTAGCTTGGTTCTCTCCTGAGCCCAACTTGAGACAAGACTCTAGGGTGAAAAGTAATCTGTTTGCAATGTGATACAGGCAGCGAGGAGAAGAAAGGAAAGTGGGACAGGAAGGGGGGGGGGGATGACGATAAGGGAATGGTATGAATATGTGACTGTAGGGAGAGTGGGGAACCTTCAGAGACTGTAGCATGTACCTCAGGACTGTCCCACTGAAGGCCAGGAATATGGGGGTATTCATCCAGCAACTCCTGTCACTCGTTGGTCAAATTTGTTCCCTACGGTCTTACAATACCACTGACATTCCAGCAACTGTAGCAAGTCCCAGGTTCCTAAGGAAGTTAAGATAGAGAGAGGTACAACAACAACTGTCCAACACAGAAGCAGAGGGAGGGGAACTAGGGGCACACACACAAACCGTCCAACATGGAAGCAGAGGAGTCTGCCATGGACAACCAAAGGGTATGGCTATATATCTAGTTGAAGCTTATCTGGATTTTATTTTAGGTGAAACAGAGTTTTGGGAAGCTGTGGATAGATTCATCCACAAATCCAGAACCCTGGAAAGACCAAAGGGCCACAATTCTAGCCTTGAAGAACAGCAGGCCACAACCAAAGGACTTGTCCGCTGCCTGCAAGACACACCTAGGATGCTCCTCCACACATGCAGAGAGGGGTGGGAAACACACTGCTGACAGACTGTCGTCCTGGCCAGTAAGGTTTGGCTTTCCTCTGCACAACGGTTCTGGGGTTTGACTGCATTGTCATGCTGACACCCTGGAGGCATTGGAGGCTCCCTGCTCAGCATCCTCACAGCCCTTTCAGCTTCCTGGCCTAGTGGGAACAATTCCCTCTACTAGCTTTAGAAGCATTATGGCTTGGTCACCAGAGGAATCATTGCCAGTTGGCTCCATGTAGGGGAACTGACACTCTACGTGTTTTCTGGTTTTGCTCCCCTTTTGTTGTGGCTACCTTTTTCCTCCCATTAAATAAGAACTCCCCTTCAAACCATGAGTTGCTAAGAGATGACCAGGTACATGTTTATACCTTTGGAAGGAACCTAAACTAACTCAAGTACAGAAGGAGAAGGAGAAAGGAAGAGGATGAGAGGGAGATGAAAAGAAGAAAAGCAACAGGAAAGGAATATGCAGAAAATCCTGGCTACAGTAGTTAGGGAAAGCAGAGAAGAGAGTCTCTAACCAAAGAGAGACAGAAAACTCCTTGAAAAGGACCAGTGTGAATATTGCAAGGAGAGGGACCACTGGCCCAACAAACAGAAGCTGGGGGCAGGAAATCCCAGGCCTTGGGAAAAGCACCCCAAAACTTCGAAGGTGTTAGCCCTGGGTGAAGATAGTGATTAGGGAGAGAAGTTCACGCTGGGTGTTCACATTCATTCCCCTTTGGAGACCAACATTCCAGCTTCTTCTAGCCTGGTTCGTTTTCCAGACAACTACCTCCTGGATTCTTCTCCAACACACTCTGTGGGATCTCCTGTTTGCCTTTATTTCAACTACTGGGTTTAGCTCTGGACTCAAAAATTATATGGAAATAATAGTCTCTGCTTTCCATTGTCTACCTTTGCAGATTCTAGCTCATGTAGGTGTTCCCAGGCTGGGCTGCCCTTACAATGTTGCTATGGCACCCACTATAGTCTCTGATGTTTTCTCTACCCATTTGGGCTATCCTAGTTGTACTATATGGCCTCTAGATTCCCCAAGCTTGCTGGTGAAGGACATCACCCAGTTCCGGGCTATGGTTCAGAACTCCTCCCAGAACCCAGGGTGACTCTGAGAGACTGGAAACACACTCAATTCTTGGTGGACACAGGAGCCCAATACGCAGTTCTCCTCCAAGCCAATGGTCCCATTTCCAAGAAAAAAAAAATGTTGGGTCCACTTGGGAGCCACTGGCAACAAAATGTATTCATGGACTACCCAAAGAACAGTGGACCTAGGGATGGGATGGGCATCCCACTCATTTATGGTCATCCCAGACTGTCTTTACCCTCTGTTGAGGGCCCCCAGTCTTGGAGACTTACTCTCCAAGATGGGGACCCAGATACACTTCCTGTCCAATGGGCTGCAACTAACTGTCCCAAAAGGAGAGCCCATGGGTGGAGGAAAGACCTCTCCGACTGTCCCCTGCCAGGAGCCAAGGCTACCTGCTTTACAGACAGGAGCAGTTTTCTCCATGAAAGTTAGAGATGAGCAGACGCTGCTGTGGTGGGCGGCACAAATGTCATCTGGGCTGAATGTCTACCTCCCGCCCCCACACGTCAGTGCAGAAAGCAGAGTTAATTGCCCTCACCAAAGCCTTGGAACTAGGGGCTGGCAAGAAAAATAACATCTACATGGATATCAGGTATGTCTTTGCTACAGCCCAAGTCTACAGGGCTATATACCAAGAGAGAAGACTGCTCACATCAGAGGGAAAAGAAATAAAAAAACAAGCAGGAAATCTTGGATCTGATGAAGCCAGCAACTCTGAGTATTATTCATTGCCCAGGACATCAGAAGAAAGAGACTCAATGGCCTGAGGCAATAACCAGGCAGATCAAGTGGCTCAAGAAGTGGCTATGCAGGAACCTATCCTGGTTATGGGCCTGCAAGAGACACCTGCTGGGGAATAGGACTGGACTAAGGGATGGCCTCACTTAAAATATAAGGAAGAAGAAAGGACTCAGATTGCTAGCCACCCTGCCAACTATTACCTAGAGAATGGAGCACACAGGAAAGAAAATTATGCTCTCCACAAAGCAAGCAAAAGACTTACTAGGCCAAATGCACAGATGGACTCATTTACGGGATAAAAAGCTTGTCCAAGCAGTTAAGGGATCTAAAGTACATATAATGGATCTCAGGTTTTGGGCCAAAGAGATAGTAGAAGAGTGTAAAGTACGCCAGCAAGTGAATGTTTATGCAGCCAAGAGTAAACAGGGCAAAAGATCTTGGAGACACAGCCTGGAGTATATTGGTAGGTCAGTTACAGAAGCTAAGCCAGGAAAATATGGTCACAAATACCTTCTAGTGTTTGTAGATACTTTCTCTGGATGGGTTGAGGTTTCCCCACCAAGCAGGAAATAGCTACCGTGGTAGCTAAGAAGATATTAGAGAAAGTTTTCCTGAGGTTCAGAGTGCCCAAGGTAATTGGATCAGACAATGGTCTGCTTTTGTCTCTAAGGGAAGTCAGGGATTGGCAAGGATAAGGGACTAATTGGAAGCTCTGTTGTGCGTACCGTCCCCAGAGCTCAGGGCAGGTAGAGAGAATGAACAGAACCCAAAGACAGACCTTAACTAAATTGACCTTGGAGACTGGCACTGACTGGGTGGTGCTCCTTCCCCTGGCCCTGTTCCAAGCCCAGAACACCCCCTACCATTTTAACCTGACCCCTTTTGAGATCCTATATGGTACCCCCACTCCCTTGACCCTGGCTCTTGACCCCCCAGAGTGACTTTTCAGGCTGACAAGGATCTTATGGCCCGAGATTGCAAGCTTTCTAGATGAGCAACCAGAAATTGTGGACTAAACTTAGTGCCCTGTATAACACAGGTACCCCAGAGGTTCCACATGAGTACCAAGTTGGAGATTGGGTATATGTTAAGAGACATCATGCTGAAAACTTGGAAGCAGAGTGGAAAGGGCCATTTCTGGTGTTGTTGACCACCCCAACCTCCATTAAAGTGGATGGAGTAACTGCCTGTGTTCATGTAACTCATGTCAGACTAGCAGCTGTGCCTGACACCAACTGGATAGCTGCTAGACACCAAAGCAATCCCCTTTTGCAAGACTAAAAAAGCCATGAGATGGCTATGGTGTATCTTCCAGTGCAGCTGATGGTCCTGTGTCAATGATATGAGTTAGTTACCCAAGACTCCTGAGTGTAGCTCCAGGATTGAAGCTTGTGCAAGAAAAGGGGGGGGGGGATGAGGGACCCCTAAGGGATTTTTCCAGTCCCACACCTTCCATACAGCTTCCCCCTCCTGCCTGGGGTCAAGGCTAGGCCAAGTTCTATTCTACATCCACAGGAACACTCTTGAGTAAAAATTCTCAGAATGTACTGACTGACAGTCACCTAGAAAGTCCCAGGTTGAGTTCAAATGCATGTCATGCTTGCTAGCCAATAGATTTAAAGGTCAATATGCTTAGCCAATAAGTTTGAACTGCAACCCGTGCTCCTAAAAAGTATAAAAACTGCCTATAATAGCCATTTGGGGGTCACCTTCTCGTCACTCACCTCAAGGGACTGTTGACCCTGATGAGCCTGAAAATAAACTTCATGCTTTTGCATAGATCTGTGTCTCCGTGTCTCACTCGGGGGAGTCTCGAAGTAAGTACCACTGAGAGTCAAGGTCTTACACTGTGTTTCCATTGAACCCTTCTCTGTAGAACAGGGATGAGGTAAGACAAGAGATGGCTCTTGTGATTACACCTACAGGTTCCTAGCTGGGAAGAGTCTGAGACATGGAACCCTGTGAGTGGGTCTCCAACCAGGCAGCATCATTTCTTTGCCAAATTCAAAAGCCCCCAAATTTAAAGTCATCACAAAGTCCAGTCGAACCCCCAACAGGTCAGAAACGAGGGGCTAGGAAGTGTGGCAGTATTTGGAAGATGTGAATCAAAGACCCACAGACCTCCCCTGATAGCACATTTTTCCAGAGACTTAACTAAAATGAAATCTCTGCCATTTAGGGTATTGGAGCATTATCTTTTCATCTCTGGGCCTTAGAGAGATGGGACCAGGGGACTGGAACATTTCTTGCTGACATTTCTGTCTTGGATTTCAGGAGCCTCATACTCTGCTACAGCTTGGGAACACTGAAAGAGAAGAAACGAGTTCGCAGATTGCTTCAAGGGGCTGTAAGTGGGCTAGCTGTGTCGCATCATCCCTCTGCTTCAAGGGGCTGTAA
>NW_022196901.1:18486753-18497699 GCF_008632895.1 Mastomys coucha | reverse complement strand
GTGTCGCATCATCCCTCTGCTTCAAGGGGCTGTAAGTGGGCTAGCTGTGTCGCATCATCCCTCTAATGTAATATCTATGTAGGGAAAGGAAAGTGTGCCTCTGCTTCACTTCTACATCAATTCTTGCTGGGGGTGGTGGTACATATCTTTAACCACAGCACTTGGAAGACAAAGACAAGACAATTTTTGTGAGTTCAAAGCTGGCCTGCTCTACATAGTGAGATACAGGACAGCCAGGGTTATGTAGAGATCCTGTCTAAAACAACAATAAAAAGCCAGTTTTTTCATTCCAAGATTATCTAATCCTCAAGTATTTTGAGTGAGGTATGTGACAGGTGAGTTACCTTTTATTTAACTTCCATTTCTACCTTTTTATCACACAAACTGAGAGAAGACTGGCTAGGAAGCATTTGTGTAATTCATAGTACACTGTGGTAAGTGTTTAGTTGAAAACGGAAAAAGAAACATTCCTAGCAACTCCTACCTACCAGGATGACTGGGCTTAATGAAGGAGAAGGAAAGGCTCGCATCTGGAAAGGCTGAAAGCGGAACCTGCCATCTGGGAGTGTGTTCAGAGCTCCAGAGCTCCCCAGCCAACCCCTGGCAAGAACAGCTCTTACTGTATTCCAGATGAAAATTCCAGAGCTGTCTTGACTCTCTTGGGGGAAGTTCAGAACCTAGAGCTGCCTGATGATGTTGGCAAGGCACCTGTTAGCTTGGTCTCTGTTTGCTGATCAGCAAGTGGGACAATAACTGTGGTACTCCCCTATCAGGGAGGTCTCGAGGTAACTCCTGTTCAGTGTGGCCAGCACAGCATTTGTAAAGCTAGAGGCTTTGCAACTGTTAACCCTTGTCCTTGGTCACCACTGTCATGACTATGATCTAGCTATGATTTTAGTGTTTTCATGAGTGCCGTGATATGACAGTGGAGTCTGGGATGAGCAGCAAGAGACAGGGGCCCTGGGGCCTCCTGACTCTGCCTCCCCCCCAATACCATCAAGTATCATTTACATTTATTCCCATTGTGCAGATAACCTTGATGTTGGTCAGTGCTGTGGTATTGGAACCATAGACATTAAGAAACCACTGCTCAGGAGGATGCACAGGCCTCTGGTAGTATAGTCACTATGGTAAACCTGGGAGCCAGGATCAATGGCCCCTCACTGGGAAGAGCACCATACACAGGGCCCATCTTAGGCATTTATTCAGTAAGTGTTTCCCTTCCAAAAGAGACCAGCTTACAGAACCATGCCAATAGCAGGATTGAACACAATACTTAGCAGTGGTATATTAACTTGCTGTCTATTGTAGCAATAAAGACTATGACAAAACACAACTTAAAAGAGGAAAGGGCTCGTTTCATGTAACAATTTATAGACCATCACCGAAGGAAGCCAAGGCAGGAACGTGGAGGCAGGGGCTGGACTGCCTGCTGTCATGTTCACAGGGCTTGCTCACTTTCCTTTTTTTATATAACTCAAGACCACCTGTCTAGTGAGGCCTTCCACATCAATCATTAGGAGTTCAAAGGCCAATCTAATGGAAGCAGTCCTAACTGAGGCTGCTCCCTTTCCCCAGATGACTCCAATGTATGTCAAGTTGACAAAAACCCCAACCAGTACAAGTGGCTTCCCTTTTTAAAGTCTAAGCATTGTAATTCTTCACGCCCTTAATTTAGAACTAATTCTCAGTGTATAATTAGCCCACACTTTACACTCTACCGCTGCCACATCTTTCTATCTTTGTGAGCACTTCTTGCTGAGGACCAGGGTGGGGGATTTAAGTTCTGGACCATAGCCCGGAACTGGGTGATGTCCTTCACCAGCAAGCTTGGGGAATCTAGAGGCCATATATACAACTAGGATAGCCCAAATGGGTAGAGAAAACATCAGAGACTATAGTGGGTGCCATAGCAACATTGTAAGGGCAGCCCAGCCTGGGAACACCTACATGAGCCAGAATCTGCAAAGGTAGACAATGGAAAGCAGAGACTATTATTTCCATATAATTTTGGAGTCCAGAGCTAAACCCAGTAGTTGAAATAAAGGCAAACAGGAGATCCCACAGAGTGTGTTGGAGAAGAATCCAGGAGGTAGTTGTCTGGGAAACGAACCAGGCTAGAAGAAGCTGGAATGTTGGTCTCCAAAGGGGAATGAACATGAACACCCAGGGACAGCATCACCTTCAGCACAGCTGGTGGCTCTGACCCTGTTTGAGGATTGAGCATCAGGTTCCTAGGCTGCTTCTGAAGCATATTAGAATGTAATCTCCTTATGGAGTTGAAATGGAGAAGAGAAACCTGACCCTCCTCCCATCTCAGGGGTGAGCAGGAAACACTCGGGTCTACACAGGCCTTGCAGTGAGCTGGGGCCGTGGGAACACATGCGGAGTGAACATTCAGTGTAATGAGCTGGGGCCGTGGGAACACATGCGGAGTGAACGTTCAGTGTAATGAGCTGGGGCCGTGGGAACACATGCGGAGTGAACGTTCAGTGCATCTGCTGGTGCTCGTGTAAAGGTGAATCAAAGGGAAACTGTTGTGTTAAAGCCACTTTGCTCTTTGAGAAATGATTACAGGATGGGCATGGCAGTGCCTGCATCCTGGCATGGGTGAACAAAATATATTTTGAGGGTGGCCCCCCACCCACCTGTTAATTCTAGTACTTGAGAGGCTGAGGCAGGACTGAGCTTGAGGACCTCCTAGATACAATGTGACCCTCTGAAGACAGCACCAACACCACAAACTATCGATGCCTTAGACTCTTGACAGTACTTACCAAGCACAGAAGGCAGGCAGTGTGGCACACTATGATTTCATGGAACCTTCCAGTCGGGATTGCTTAAAGTACCTCCATCTCACAAGTAAGATCATTGAGCATCAGAAAACTATATTTACAGATAAGATCATTGAGCATCAGAAAACTGCATTTACAGAATGCAGAAGTCACAACCTTACGAGACCCTCTGACATCTCCTTACGTTTATTCTCCCCCTATATGGCTGTCCTGTAGGCCTCTGGTCCTTTGACCTTACTGGACTCAACTTCCCTGGGAGAACATTCCAGAAGCAGAGTGAGGGGGTGTGAAGGGTGTGTAGTGCTCTCTGAACCACTTCATTGACCCCATCCACTTCACTCTGATCAGACTGGCCCTGAGGCTGCAGCAGTTTGGCATGTTGGTTTTCCCCTCCATGCTATTCCTGACCCCTGGCATGTGCTCCATTTCTTTCATGCAAAAAAGAACAAGAGGAAGAAGGCACCAGGGAGAGGCACTTGGACACGCCCACCTGAGAGGGAGGCAGAGTCTCAGCTCTCTGGAGGGCTTCACCCATCACCCACCGAGTGTCTCCAGCTGTTTTGTGTATGTCTCCTGTGTTTTCTACAGCTGAGAGCAAATGTGTCACTTTCTGCCAATGACATCACCTGCTTCTGGCACAACCCTGGGGCTCAAGAGGGTCAACGTGAAGGGCACCCATCAACTAGGGTTAGAAAGATCTTCCTCTCAACTCCTTCAAGGGACTGGTTTTGATTTTGCCATTGAGGATGTAGCTCAGTTGACAGAGGGCCCGCCTAGCATACAGGCTGGCTTCAATCCCCAGCATCGCTTAAAAAGCTGGGTATGGCTGAGTGGGGTGGCCCACGCCTTTTAATGGCAGCACTCAGTAGGTAGAGACAGGTAGATCTCTGAGTTCCATGACAGCCAGTTGTACATAGAGAGCCTGTCCCAAGAAAGAAAAAAAAAGTTAGGTGTGGTGGTCTGTGCCTGTGATCCCAGTACTTGGGAGACACAGGTGGGAGGGTCAGCAGTTCAAGGCGACCCTCAGAACAAGGCTTTAGCAGGGGGAAGGGAACTCTGTGGGTTTATATCCATTATCCTCTGGGAGCATAACCAATCAGAATATTCTGGCCCATGTTCTAGCCAGTCATGGCGGTCTTGGTTATTTGAGTTGAGTCTGATGCTCTTCTGGAGACATCCCTTGGTTAAGTGTCTTTCATGAAGTGAAGCCATTTGACGGAGATGAAAACAATCTGCCTGCCTTACAAACCTTGGACCAGGTCACAGATGTTCTCATGTGGTGGCCTCATCTCAGCAATCCAGCTAAGACCACCTCAGAAACTCTGTGTTATGTGCAGTGAGCACACGGGGATAGCTAGTGATTAACTAGTTTCTAAGTGTTGGGCTATATAAGGTCACCTGGAAGTGAAAACAGTACAGCTAGCCACAGAGCTCCTTAGGACTCATACTTTACAGAACCTGTCTGTGTACCAGGAATGGCCTGTAACATTCATACCTAGGCAGGTAGGTGGGTACCAGGTGCCAGCCCAGGCTCATTGACTGGGTTCCGTCCCTCGAGAGGAGATAAGGAGTCGGCAAGGGGAGTGACTGAGTCAGGCATGATGGTCAGGGGAAGCTTACAGCTTTGACTGACTAGCAACCAGGTTGCTGCTTTATTTATACAAGTTTCACAGACAGACAGACAGACTAATGAATAGTCAAGAAGTACAGACTTTTTGTCTCTGGACATGTCCTTGATTTTTTTCATTACTTGTCTGGGATCACAAGTTCAGTCAAATTGGAACAAATTTATTTTTATTATCAGCCCTATAACTCCAACTCAAAGAATCTAAAGGTCTCTGCCAAAGCAAACACGTTTATTATATGGCAACCTACTAAAAAGCAGGCAGTATTTACAGTTTTAAAACACTTCAGACAAACAGAGAATATCTGACCTGAACTTTTTATGAATGGCAAATACTTTTCTGTAGCTTCTTTTATTTTATCATTTCACTATCTATACTGTAAAATAGGAGAAGGCTATTTCAATCAATCTATGTTATTTACTAAATTCTATTCCTCCGGGTATACTAACTATTCTAGCCAGTGAGAGTTTGCCAATTGTGCCTGTTTATTCTGCACTAAGTACACTGTTTGAGTTTCCTTAGGGGTGGATACCCCAAGAAGGTTCCTGGGCTCGTGGCCTCATTTAGAGATTCCTGGCTTTTGCTTATCTGAGCTTATCACAGTCTCCAGAGCACAAGAAAGACATCGGAATAGTGTCCAGATAAGGTTATTTCCCTAAAAGCAGAAGCAAGTTTAGGACTTTCCTAGAAAAGATTTAAGACATAATTTTCTTGGAAAGATGAACTATAAAATGAATCATAACGCAGAAAGTCCACAAGCATGCCACACAGAGACCAAAACCCAAAAGTTAGAGACAGAATTATAGCAAAGGAAGTATTTGGCTCAGCTTTGCTGAAAGTGTGGCAAACAGCTGTGCTGCTTTCACAACGTTCGTCATTTCCAGTGGATAAGGCTGTGCTCGGTAGGAAATTATATTTATGACAGAAATTTCCAACTTCTGCACTATTGACATTTTGGACAGCATCCTTTGTTGTAGGGAATGTCCCTGCTGGATACATTGTAACACCTGGCACTACTCACTAGATGCTGCTAGCCACGTCCCACACCCAGTTGTGATACCCAAGTGTCTCCAGATGTTACCAAGTAGACCCTAAGTCGAGAACCACAGCTTAGAGGGCCAGGTGTGGCGGCACAAACCTTTAATCCCAGCATTCAGGAGACAGAGGCAGAATTCAAAACCAGTCTGGTCTACAAGGCGAGTCCAGGATACCTAGGACTCTGTAACACAGAGAAACGCTGTCTTGAAAAACACAATAAACAAAACCAAAACACTGTTTGAGGGTAGAGAGATGGCTCAGCAACTAAGAGCACTGACACACACACACACACACACACACACACACACACACACCATCAGTCATTGCGCATGCGGAGATGAGGTGCAGGATCTTGTGCTCCGGTTGAGTACTGCAGGTATGAACCACACCGGAAACTGCTTCAGCCAACAGCTCACACACTGAAATAGATGGGCTAGATAATACAGCTCAAGTCATGGGTGAGGAGAGGAACAAGGACAAGGGAGGAGATGTTGCAGCAGGGGCAGAGCCTTCCAGGTAAGTCAGCTGGACTAGCAGACTGCTGGTCACATGATTCTGAGAGACCAGTTCTCTGGCGGGGAAGCAGACTGGCTTTATCTTCAATGGCCTTTGTCTCTCTGGAGTTGAGCAGACTTCAAGCCTGATTTGGGTAGGGAGTGGCCCCACCACTGCCGCATACTCAGAGAGATGTCTGGACTATGGGCAATGCTCTATCGTCTCTTATCTGGCTTGGGAACACACATCTCCCCTTTTGTTTTTTATATGGTGCCATATCATCATGTGCCACCATGGTCTTTGGAAACAGCTTGATATTGTACCAGGACTTGAGTGGCAGTGACTTTGGCTAGTATTAGTAAGTTGGGTTTTGAGAAACACTGAATAAGGAATGGGGCTAGAAGGAGGAGGGCTCCAATGGCTGTGACCGGGCCCATCAAGGCAAGAACCAGGCAATGAAGGGGTTGGAGTACCAGGGGGCAGGGTCATTGAAGGCATATCAGGACCACAAATCGAAGGTCACAAAGGGTCTAATATTTTGTTCAACCAATACTGATTCCTTTACATAAAAACAACATTCTTCCCCCAGGATGACAGAAGTCCTCCCGATAACCCCATTCTATGGTCAGGTCCAGGGGCGTATTATGTCAGAATCCCAGCAAAGGTGGCCATTTGTACCTGGGGAATAATTATAACAGGAACTCAGAGGTAGGGGGCCCTTGAAAAGTGGTACACCCTGTAAAAGTTGATTAAGGGAGAGACCCAGGGCTGAGGAGGAACCATGCAAGGTACATTAAGCAGGTACTTTGGCTAAGAAGGGACTCAGAAAGAAGGTTTGTATTGGAAGGAAGGAAGCTGAACCTGCAATCTCACCCAAACTATATGGCATTCTGCAGGTAGAGGTTTGTGTGGCCAAACACCATTGGCCAGGGCAGGGGTATTGGAAGATGCTTCATCTACATACTCAGAGGCTATAGGGCCTTGAGTGGAGGAACCTTACAAGTGTGGGTCTCCCTTTCCTCATGGGTCCATGAGGATGAGGGAAGTAGAAGCAGGGGACAGGGTTCTGATGGCCATGAGTATGATGGAATGACTACTAGGATCGAAAAGAGGCTGAAGTTCTGTAGAGCTAGGCAGCCATGGCCGGAGGCATTAGCATCTGAAGGAATTCTAGAACTGCCTATGAGGACTGAGGTTAAAAAAGTTCCTGTCTCCAAGGTGATGGGGGTGTGAGTCTGCGTTCCGCCTCACCACTGGGGTGTGTGAACGCTGCTCGAGCAGACAAAATGGAAAGGCTATATTACATCTTCTCTGCCGTGGCAGTGCCTGGCTTGCAGAATCCCAACAACCGCTCAGGGGTGGCAGAACACCAGTGGCTTTGTATTCCGCCTCCTGTGTAGTGTGGTAATGCTGCTAGGCAGGCAAAATGTGGGGTGCTAGGCTGCATTTACTCTGTGCCAGTGGCTGGTGCTGTCAAGCAAAGCGCTAATACACTGCTAAGGGAACGGGAAAACACAGCCTAAGATGTGGGAGACCAAAGTTGGGGGTCTTGACTCCCAGGTGGAAAGTTGCCCCTGGAAAGCAGAGGAGCTGAGAACGGAGAAGCCCTGTGGACTCAGGATGGGTCCAGGGCTGAAAACGGAGAAGCCCTGTGGACTCAGGATGGGCCCAGGGCTGGGGTCTCCCAAATTCCTGGACATCCTGACGTTGCTAGGTCACAAGAAGTTGGGAAAGAATTTGGGTCAGGGAGATGAGGAATCCGGGGCAGGGGAACTGTCACTTAGCTCAGTGGTGGTGAGTCCAAGGAACACAGAGGAGCCGTCTGCCAGGGGGCTTAGACTGTGCAGCAAGGTAAATAAAGGCTTTCTCCATGTTCCCCATGTTGATTCTCGATGAGAGACACAGCCTTGGTGCTAAACTGTTTACTGATTGTCATGGAAAATGAGTGCACACCATATGCTCAGAGTCGACTAGAGATTAAATTACCTTCTGCAGGGAGAAATGTCTAAACCCTCGGGGCCTCTGGATACCTCATTAGAATGGAGAACTCTGATCTGGACTACATCAGGTAGGGAGTGTGGTCCTGTGACAGGGGCCTGGTCAGGAGCAGGTGAAGCTTCTACCACCCTTGTACCAAGTTTCCTGGTACTGTCCACTGCTCCACACTTTTTTTTTTTCATAAAGGAGAGGCATCCTTGGAGTGACTGTCTCTTATGTTATTTGCAGTGAAAATTTCGGGTCAGGTGGGGTGTAAGCATCAAAATAAAACATAAGACAGAGGGATAGCACAATGTAAGTCAGATGGGTAATGAGAGGTAGGGGCCATTAAGACAGGATTACTTAATCAAGTATTTAGTGGGTTAAAACCGAGAGTGAGTTTGAGAAGGTATTAACATCGGTTTTAAATAGCATCTATATAGACTTCATGAAAGTCCCCCCAAGTTCAATAGCCATTAGGCTCTGGCAAGACATTTCATGTCACTGGAAGGTCCCAAGGCTGTCAGCATCTGCTTGTTTTAGAAGTCTTCAGTTAGGGGCTGGAGAGGTGGCTCAGGGGCTAAGAGCACCGACTGCTCTTCTGAAGGTCTTGAGTTCAAATCCCAGCAACCACATGATGGCTCACAACCATCTGTAATGAGATCTAATGCTCTCTTCTGGGGTGTGTGAAGACAGCTACAGTGATAAACCTGCAGAGATAAACCTATAATCACCAAAGGGGAGCAGAAGCCCAGCAGCCAGATGTCTGCGCAGGGAGCATGTCGTGTATGCTAAACCTGTAACAGTTTGCTTGGGAGCACATCATGGTCCTAGAATGTAAAGGCAAGGATGTTTGAGGAATTTAGTCCTGGAAGGCATCCTTCAAGTGGTGTATTAAGGAGAGCAGAGGGAAGAGTTGAGGATTTATCTGCTTTGGATGGCTGAGGACGAAAATACCATGTTAGCCGGGCAGTGGTGGAGCACACCCTTAATCCCAGCACTTGGGAGGCAGAGGCAGGCAAATTTCTGAGTTCAAGGCCAGCCTGGTCTACAGAGAAACCCTGTCTAGAAGACCCCCTCCCTCTCCCCCCCCCCCCAAAAAAAGAAAAGAAAATACCATGTTAGTTATGTATCTGGAAAGGCAGTATCAGCTTTTCCATAAAAGGAGACTGGTTGTTAAGGATTCAATAATGGTTATTAACGTAGTTGGTTTGACCTGTGGGAATAGATTAAATATGATTTTTGAAGTTTAAAAGAAATTTTAAGACAATTTTAAGCATTCCTGTTAGGGAGAAAAATAAACATTTAAACAAAAAAGCATGAAAAAATTGAGTTAAAAGGCACAAACATTGTTTTAGATGTTCCTGCTAGGGAGAAGAACAAGCATTTAAACAAATCTAAAAATTTAGGGGGTAAGGGTTTTAAGGATTTTTTGGTTTTTTGGGTTTTTTTGTTTTTGTTTTGTTTTTTTTTTTGGTTTGGTTTGGTTTGGGTCTTTTGGTTTGGTTGGTTTGTTTTTTTTTTTCCAAATTCTCAGCAGTAGATCTCATCTACTGCCTTTGCTTGGCAGGCTCTTTTCACATACATGGAGGGCACCTCCTGCTGTGGTGTGGTGATGCCCCTGAGTGCTAGACTCCATTTACCCTGTGCTGCCAACGGGTGCTGGGCTCAAGTGAAGTAGGACAATGCAGCCTAAGATGTGGGAGACCAAAGCTGGGGTCCCCTGACTCCCAAGTGTCCAGTCACTGCTGGAAACTGTGGAGAAGCAGAGAGTGGAGGCAGCCCCCAGGCTGAGGACATGCTCAGGGTCAGGGGTGGGAGGGGGTGAGAGTGGTCCCAAACTCCTGGACATCCAGATGCTGCTGGGTCACAGGGAGGTGCAAACAGAGTTGAGCCCTTGGGCTGAGGAGGGAGGGGGTGGTGCTGGGGAAAACTCAAGCTTAGCTCATGTGGGAGTTCAGAGGGGCCTTCTGTGGCTCTCTATGACAAACCTCCCACAGTGGTTCCTGATAAGAACAGTCCTTACTTGTCCAAACTGTTTATTGATAGTGGAAAATGGATACGTAACACTTACTCAGTGGTGGGCCAAAGATTAAAAAACTTTTGCAGGAAGGAATGTCCTGGGAAGGGAAGCTTATTGGCTAAACACTAAGGCCTCTAGGTATCTCAGTAGCATGGAGAACTCTTTGTTCTGTGACTAGTTGTCACAGTCCTCATGTGTGGTGTCCTAGTCACATGCTCCAGGAAAGGAGCATGCTCCTGTCAGGGTCAGTAGTAGAAGAAATGGCTACAGTTCTCAGTTACAAGTTGCCAGGGTTTCTGAATCTGTTCAGTCTTCCCACAGTTCCATCTGTCCTACAGAAGGGATGAGTTGTATCTTATTCAGGGCTACTTTGAATCCTATTTTGCTACAGAGGAGACCAGTAAATCTTTGAGGTCACGGGGTGAAGTTTTTTGATCTCCCAAGACCAAGATATCATCCATATAATAATATGTGTATTTCCCTTTCTAAATATAGTTTTAAAGTGGCAGCAACCAATTCCTGGTATATAAAGGGGATGTTGGCCATCGCTTGGGGGAGGACTCTCCATTCAAATCATGAGGCTAGCTCAGAGTTGTTAATTTCTGGGATTTTTCAAAAGGCAAAACCTTGACAATCTTCGGGGTATCGGGGGAATAGAGAAAAAACAATCCTTAATATCTATGGCCAATAGTGGCGTATTGGCCAGGATTGCAAAACCAAGGAAAGGCCCCACTGAGGGGATCCCCAGATCTGAGTGGTCTTGTTGATAGCCTATAGATCTTATAATAGCTACCATCACCTAGAGTTCTTTTATATTGCAAGTATGGAAGTATTCCAGGGACTACAGAAGGGCAAATATATTGGAGTACGAGCTAAGTAAGGACTTCTTATTTCTCCCTGGGTAAAGGCCACTGTTCAACTCAGACAGGCTTGTCTAAGACCCAGTTGAGGCGGGAAATATCACACCTAACAGTGGCTCTTAGAACTAGGGCT
>NW_022196901.1:18476918-18486558 GCF_008632895.1 Mastomys coucha | reverse complement strand
GTTGTCACCGTCCTCTATCTGGATGTACTCACTTCCCAAGTTATTTGAGAGGACTCCATTGACTCCATTTAGGGCTCCTAAGATATCTCTCCCCAACAGATTGCCATCTCCAAGACTTCCCATTTGAAGGCTTCTTAGGTGGTGTACGCCAGGGAGCTGCCTTCTTCACCCATTAGCTGTGGCCCAGGAATTAGTCCCAATGCTATGGGACCTTGGATCAGAGTCCTGTCTGCTCTGATGTCAATTAGGCATTTAAATTGTTCTCTTCCAACTTTTATATTGAGTTAGGGGTGTGAGCCTTCAAAAATATTAATGACTCACCTGGGCAATAGTGGTGCACGCCGTTAATCCCAGCACTTGGGAGGCAGAGGCAGGAGGATTTGAGGCCAGCCTGGTCTACAGAGTGAGTTCCAGGACAGCCAGGGATACACAGAGAAACCCTGTCTCAAGAAAAAAAAAAAAAAATTAATGACTCACTAAGTTTTGTTGGCTTTCCCTCTTATTGTTTGGACTGAGGGTTGCCCATTTTGGAGTTTAAAGGCCCAAGGGGCTTGCCATCTTTATTGTATTTAGAATGGCAATGTTTTTCCCAATGGAATCTTTTAAGGTAGTGAGGACAAAGGCTTTTAGGATGTGCAGCTTCCACACCCTTAGATGGAACTTTCACCTTTCAAGTGTCCCTCCTTTTTACCTTTAAAACATTTTACTTATGTTTGAAGAGCCTCTGTGAAGGCCTTGGCAGGGGAGGCGGCTTTATAGGAAGGGTCCCAATGTCCTCAGTGACATTTTCCAAGCCCTGACACACCAGTAGAGTCGGTGTCCCGAATTCATGTCTTCCCAAACTCTGCTCTTAAGGACTTCTTTACCCATAGGATCAGGAATTTTGATTTCCAGGCTCAGGTTTGTTCGAAGAACAAAGTCAGAGAGGGTTTCCTCAGGTCCTTGCCAGAGGTGGAGAAGCAAGGAATCCCAGTCTTTCGATGCAGAATCAGGGGTTCTGCGATCCCAGGCCGTAAGGACACAAAGGTGTACTTGATCAAAGTACTCCAGAGGCTGGGTAACCTGTTATACTGTGGAAAAGTCATCTTGGCCCAAAAGCTTGTTGAAGCCCCAAGGGACAGTTTGGTGAGTGGAGGCGCAGCTCCACGGACCTGGGTTCTATCAGATGGAGGTTTATACAGGACCTCGAAAATAAGAGGGGCAGAGAGACAAAAGAAACGGAGGCCAAGTAGCTTATCAAGGCTTCAATTTACTTGAGAATATTTTGAACATTTATAGGCACGGGTAAGAACCGAAACCAAATTTCTAGGTACAAGATATTTGCATAACAAAAACACGGTAGCAGACATCAGACACCAAGGTCTCCAGAAACTCCAGAAACTTTAATGTTATGGGTAAGCCCATAACATTAAAGGCTTGTAAACAATGATCAATTACATTTCTACAGGCTTCTCCTGTATGCAGGGAAGCAAATATAAATCCTGAACAAGTGTCAATACAGACATGTATATATTTAAGCTTTCCAAATTCTGCATAATGAGTTATATCCATCTGCCAAATATGATTGGGCATAAGGCCTCTTGGATTTACCCCTAAATGTGGAACTGGAGATAAAATAACGCAATTAGGGCATTGTTTTACAATCATTCTTGCTTAGTCTTTGGAAATTTTATGTTTAAGTCTCAGAGTCTGGCTAGACAGATGGAACTTATCGTGATCCCGTTTAGCTAGTGCAACCGGACCTGAAACTAAGACTTCTACAAGAGCTGTCAATACAATTATTGCCTGCAGCCAATGGTCCAGGAAGACCAGAACGGGCTCGTATATGACCAATATAAGACTGATTTTTTTCGTGCAAGAATGACATTTTGCAATTGAGAAAATAAGGATCCTGCTGTAGAATTAAAATTAAACGTACCACATGTTTCTAATAAAGGAACTGACTATGCCATGTATAGGCTATTAGTGAACAGATTAAAAGCATCAGTAACAGTTTGAAATACATTTAATACTGTAGAATATTCAGCTAATTGAGCTGAGACCAGGAGTTTCTATGACTACCTGTTGATTATTTATAAGATATCCAGCTCTTTCTTTAGAGGAACCATCAGTAAATATCACAAGGGTGTTACTCAAAGGCTATAATGAAGTCATGTTAGGAAATATCACTTCATGTACATTTAAGAACTTTATCAGTTTATACTGAGGATAATGATTATCTCTAATTCCTTGAAATCCTATCTGAGCAAGCAACCAGTTCTGTGCTATTCTGTTTTAACCAGGAATCTTGATCTAAAGTAAAAGGCTGAATGATAAAATAAGTCAAATGATTGATCTAAAGTAAAAGGCTGAATGATGCCAAAATAAGTCAGTGCTTGCTTTCTACCAAGCACGATCATGTGGGCTACTGCCTCATAATATGGCAAGATATTACGTTTTGGAGACACCCTTGAATGTATCCACATGAGAGGTGCTTTTTGCCATAACAATGCTGTAGGAGCGTGAGTTGTATTGAAAATTAACAAATGCAAAGGTAAAGAATAACCTATGTAAGTAACAAATTGATTTTCAACAGCTCTTTCTACCTATTGTAAAGCTGACATTCCTTCTCTAGTTAAAAATCTAGGAGAATTTGAATCAGAATTACCTCTGAGAATATCAAATAAAGGTTTCAATTCTCCTGTAGTAAACTTTAGATAGGGACGAAGACAACTGATATCACCTAATAATTTTTGAAAATCATTTAAGGATTTTAATCTGTCTCTGTGAATAACTATCTTTTAGGGAATAACAGCTTGATCTGTGAGTGTAAAGCCTAAGTAATCATACGGATCCTGAGCTTGCACCTTTTCTGGAGCTGTCTGCAGTCCCTTCTCATTTAAGGCAACTTGTAAGTCTCTATATCATAGAAGTTCATCCTGAGGATTTTTCCTGCTAATAGGACATCATCTGGGCAATATATATCATTGGCCATTTTTTCCTAATAGGATCAATGACTTGTGCCACAAATTTTTGACATAACATAGGACTATTAGCCATGCCCTGAGGAAGGACAGTCCATTGATATCCTTTCATAGGTTCTATAAAATTAACAGATGGAACACTAAAAGCAAACCTCTCACAATCCTCAGGGTGCAAAGGAATTGTAAAGAAACAGTCCTTTAAATCAATAACTAATTTATAAAATCCTTTTGGAATTGCCACTGGAAATGGAAGTCCAATTTGCAATATTCCCATAACTACTTTTGTTTTATTTACCTTTCTTAGATCTTATAACAGTCTCCATTTACCTGATTTTTTCTTGATGACAAATATAGGCCTATTCCACAGGAAAATGGATTCCCTCAGATGTCCTGCTTCCAATTGCTCCTGCATTAGCAAAGAAGCAGCTTCTATCTTTTCTTGAGATAAAGACCACTGATCAACCCACACTGGAATATTATTAATCCACTGAATTTTATCTGCATGGGGCACAGGCGAGATAGTGACCATCATGGAAAATGTTTCAAACCTTTACTATTAGAATGAGGCTTAGGACCTCCAGATGTTCTAATGTCCTGTTTTGACCTATTGAGCTATTTCATTAGGGCTGCACAAGACAAGAACCATTTGTGACAACAGATCTCTCCCCAACAGAGTAACAGACAGATTTGACATAACAAAAGGCTGAATTTGTCCTGAATTACCTTCCTCATCTCTCCAGGTTAGAAGCTTAGAGCTTCATTTTGGGTTATTGGCATAACCCATTCCTTGGAGATGAGTAATTGTCTCAGACAAAGCCCAAGTTGAGGGCCAGTCTTGGCCTCTAATGATAGTCACATCAGCTCCAGTATCTATTAAACCTTCAAAACTTTTTCCTTCAATAATTAATTTAAGATTAGGTCTTTTAGGGGCTGGCGAGATGGCTCAGCGGGTAAGAGCACCGACTATTCTTCTGAAGGTCATGAGTTCAAATCCCAGCAACCACATGGTGGCTCACAACCACCCGTAATGAGATCTGACACCCTCTTCTGGTGCATCTGAAGACAGCTACAGTGTACTTATTTATAATAATAAATAAATCTTAAAAAAAAACATATTAAAAAAAAAGGATTAGCTCTTTTACTAGTGATAGATTGGACCCAGTATACATCGGAAGAACCAAAACAACTCTGTCCTCTCTCATTTTTAACAAAATTAGAAGGCATTGGATACAGAAGGATTAAAATAAGCTGAGCAATTCTGATTAGCAGGTACTGTAATGATACCATGAGGTGAAGAAGCCATAATCCTAATTTCCCCCTGATAATTACCATCAATAGCACCTGGATAAATCTGCAATCCTTCCACAACTGAGCTAGTTCTCCCTATAAGCAACCCCCAAGTCTCTATGGGCAAAGGCCCAAAAACTCCAGTGGGCAGAATTTGAACTCTCATTTCTGGGTTTCCACTGTGTGGCAAGTGGAACAAAGGTCCAATCCTGCACTTCGTGGGGTTGCCCTGAAAAGTTCAAAGACGATTTCTTTGGCTGGGTGGCAGCCTCATGGCCCCATACACTGCCTGTTGTTTTAAAAAGGGGGGCCGGGGCTGGCCTCTCCATTCGTTTCCTGACCAGGTATTGTCTTGAAAGCCTTTTTTGAATCTACAATCTTTAGCCCAATGCTTCCCTCTGCTGACAGATTCTCGGGGCAGCGCATGATTGCTGCCTGCTTGTGGCTCCTAATTTTCTAGGATAATCATTTTTAAAATGATTCAGACTTACACATATAAAACATCTTTTATTCTCCTGCCTTTGCGCCAGGATCTCTTGAACCATAGTTCCCTGCAATGCAGCTGCCATAGCCAAACCTTGATTACAGGAAGGTCCACTATCTGCACAAAGGCGAATATATCCAGATAAATCCATCCAACCCTTGTGTGGCTGAATAGCTGTTCTGCACACTGCATTAGCGTTTTCATAAGCCAACTGTGTAATAAGCGGACCGTCCATATGAGAATCACCAAGGTTCTGCTCGCAGGTTGCTGTAACCTGGCTACGACATTTTGAAAAAGCTCCTCTGGACCTTGTCGGATGCCAGCTGACTTCCACCAACCTCGCTTTTCGTAGGCAATTGAATCCAAGCCCTGCTCGCTGCTATCGCAATTTGTGCATATACCCCAGCAGGATACTCAATCTGTCTAGCATTTCCTTCATACTGCCCTTCTCCCAGGAGCATGTGTAGATTCTATTCCGGATTACCTGACTCAGCATTCCGCGCAGCTGTCCTTTCTAATTTTCCACCATTCTGAACCCCAAAGTAAAAAATCAAATGCTTGCAATGTAGCCTTACATAAAGTTCTCCAATCTTGAGGTGTTAAATTTGACTCTATTACATTGTCCAAAAGTACCTGTGTAAATGGGGCGTTTGGACCATATTGAGCTACCGCTTCTTTTAGATCTTTTATCACCTTGAATTCTAAGGTCTAATCAAGCCATTCCACTAAAGGAAACACTAACACTCCCGAAGTGTCCTGCCCATTTTCCCGAGCCTGAATAACTGCTCTCTCTAAAGGCGAATGGCCTGTCTCTAGATTGCTGTTCTTTCTTTTGCCTGATACTGCCTTTAGTTCATTCAACTGATTAGTCAATTTCTGTAACTTGATTTCAAACTCCAATTTACTTAATTGTAAATCTCTCTGAGCCTTCTCTCCTATCATAGTAGACATAGAAGGAGCAGTGATACGATAGTAGACTTAGAGGGAGCAGATGATGCATATGAACGCCACTCCTCTCCACGAGACCTAGTAGATCTGCCTTCTGAGGAAGAATTTTGACTCTCTTCGCATTCCGAATCTGTGCTCTCAGAGTCCTGTGAGCTTGATTCGCTTTCTGACACTCTTTCTCCTCTATGATCTCCTGTACAAGTGCCCAAAGGCTGAGAGTGAATCTGTTCACCTTATTATTTCTCAGAGCTCTTCCAATTTTTTCCCAAGTCTTTGTATTTAACACTATTGCTTCTTGAAGCCATGGACAAGAAGATTTTATCTCATCTGAGAGACCTTTCAATGTATCTTTTTCTACCCTGATTCCCCTTGCCTGGAGCAACTTATCTGCATTCTTTATCACTGCTTTTGATTCGTTCAAACCCATCCTCACTGTCACACCTCCTAGGTAAATTAATCGCCGGGTCAGCACCAACTCAACCTGGCCCCATACACTTCTTACATGGAAATACTTCTACAATATAAAACTAAGGCCAGTGCTAGCATCAAAATTACCTACCGTGTAGAATGGTATACAACCTTTATCCTTTTCTTTTGAATTCTTTAGGTAGAGCTCTGCTTTGACAGTGTGTCCTTTATTTGTCCTCCGCCTCTGAGTCCACAAGTCCAGGCGCCATCTGTCTGAAACTGTCCCGCAGTTTCACGAACTTGAGTTCTCTCAGAAGGAGGACCAAAGGACCTGAAATATAGGGTTTGAGAACAAGAGAAACATAAAGCCAAGTTGTACCCCAATCAAGGCTTTGTACTTTACTTAGGGTATTCAGCATATATATAGGTACACAAGAAACCCAAACCGAATCTCTAGGTTACATGATATTTGCATAACATTAAACACGGTGCAAGAAGTCAGGCAACAAAGTCCCAAGCAATCAGAAGGTCTCCAGGCGGTGGGTGTCCCTAGCTCAGTGTGAATTTCCAGGCAGCTGCTCCAAGGAAGAACCAACAGTCTACAGAGAGCCGTGGTCCTGGCTCCCCAGGTGGTAGCCTCCAAGCAGAGACCACCAGAGTCCGAAGGCTGAGCTAAAAGGGGGAGGCAACAAAACCTTCAGGGAGGCAGTCAGAAGGAAGATAAAGGAGAAAGAGCCGAACAGTCCTCCGGTGAGGTGGGGCTGCCAATGTCCCCTGGGGAGGGGAGTACTCATCCTCTCCCGACTGAGAGTCCTGATGCTGTGCCAGATATGACTCACCAAACACTAATCAGTTGTTAACATACTGGTGTGTGGGAAGCCACGTTGTAAGCACATCGCCATTACAAGATGGCGATGACATCCGGCTTGCCCTTGGCATAAAAATGCCTTGTGCGCGTGTGCCTGTATCCGCGGCGGAGTGCCTTTGGTCACGTCAGATGGCCTGATCGTCTCACAGCCTATTATGAGTCGCCATGTCTGAGGCGGGCATAGAGCTCTATATAAGGGAAGGGTTTTGAGATAGTCGGGGTCCTCCTCAACTGAAGCTTGTGATCTCACTCTCAAGATGCATTAAAGCTTGTACTGCAGAAGGATCCTGTGTGTGCCGCGTTGTTCCTGCTGGCGGGAGGTAGCGCGGAACACTGGTGGTATTAGGATACAGAGGAAATGTGGAGCGAGGTCTTAGACTGGGGTGCAGCAGGTATGAATGACTTAGGAGACTGTTTCAAAGAATAGCTCAACTATTGAACTAGCAGGACTAGCTTATATAGCTCAAGTCATGGGGGAGGAGAGCACCCAGGACAAGGGAGAAGATGCTGCAGCAGGGGCAGAGCCTTCTAAGCACATCAGCTGGACTAGCAGACTGCTGGTCGCACGATTCTGAGAGGCCAGTTCTCTGACAGGAAAACAGAAGCCTAGCTGACTTTATCATAGCACAGCCGTTGTGTCTGTGGCCGTTGTGTCTGTGGAACGGAGTAGGCCCAAGGCTGAGTACTCAGGAAAGCTCTGTGCCTGACACAATCAGCCTGGAGTGTTTTGGATTCTCTGCATAGCCTTAGCTGTTCTGGAATTTGCTCTGTAGAATGGGCTGGCCTCAAACTCAGAAATCCACCTGCCTCTGCCAAGATTAAAGGTGTGTACTACCACTGCACAGCTCAGGCTGGGCTTATGTGTGACAGCTGTTCCCTTGCACATGGTGGTTGGCCATTTAGGGAGGAATTAGGAATAGAGTCTCCAAATGACAAGATTCCTAAGAAATACTGGAAGTAGGTTTCTATTTCCTAATGGCTACCCTCCCAGTTTAAGTTCAGGTAGCCATGTTAAGTACCTACAGCAACGGTAACGAACCACAGGGCTACTGTGCAACAGCCTGTCCTTTTGTTCATAAGGGGACAGTCTGGCAGGTAATGGTAGATCTGAGGACACTATTAGAAACATCAGGTTTACTCACCGTCAAGTAATTTCGCTGGCTTTACCTGGAAAAAAACTAGAGATAAGAAACAATCATTAACTAGAGACTTGATCCAGTGGGCGTAGGGGTAGGAGCTAGGGCATAGGGTGAGATTCCTGCACTGGAGATGGGTAGTTAAGTCCTTTATACTCTCTCTTGCACTTGCTCAGGTTTGGTTATACAGTAACAGCATTCTCTGAAGAGGTCATATGCTTCCGTCTACTGCTGACAGTAAAGTAAAGCCCTTCAGTCACACCTCCACGCCAGAGATGTGAGGGGTTTTAGAGTGGCTAGCGGGCTGACTCTGAATAGTGTCTGCTGGTTAGATGGAGATATGGTGAGATACAGTAGACTGTGGCCACCCCATGCCCACCAGACCATAGTTGCCAAGTTTACTGTGCTCATGTCTGGGAGAGCCACAGCGCTTTACATTGGAGAATGTAAAGTTCTCTTTTAGTCTATATATTCAAGACTCTTACTTAGATTTACAATGGTCTCTGAAAACATTTAACTTCAATTTGCTTCATTTCTCTATAGGGCATTTGAACATAGTGAGGTATCAACATGGTAGTTTAAATCACATAGGTTGTCTGCTCATTCCAGCTACAGCTATTAAGAGCACACATGGCAAGTATTAAGCCGGGACACCAAGAGGATCTTACCCTACACTCATTCTCCTGGAGACACTAGATCTCTCAACCATGTGTTGGACAATTCTGAGTTGCCAAAGTGTAGCGATCAGCAATTAAGAGCTCTGACTGGCTTCTCTTCTTGGAGGTAGGATCAATCCCTAGCACCCATATGCAAGTTCACAACTATAACTCCAATCCCAGGGGGATTCAATGCCCTCTTCTGGCCTCCATGGGCACTGCATGCACATGGTACAGACATGGAGGTAAAACATATAAAAGTAAAAATTTTATAAATAAAGCCAGATTTTTCAAAAGATCTTTTGTTAATATTGTGGTAAGTTTCTGACTAGGACTGACACATACAAAACTAAATAATGGAACTTAATTTACAGACACAAAATTCTCATGTTCTCTATATGCAATGAGAATGCCTCAAAATTAATCTGTTCCCACTATGAAGGAGACAAAGAAACCTAAAACCTGGACTCTATACACAGCTGCATACCTTTCTTCTGGAAGTCTGACCAGTTCATCTCAAGCTCCAGAGCTGCAGAACAAATATCAGAGGCAATTAGACCTGCAACAATGAGATAATAAAGCAACACCAATGTAGAGACTATGTTCGCATTAACTCCCTTTTTGTATAAGCAGAATCCTTAATGTACTACCCAGTGCATTGGGTCCATCTACTCAGGAATGTTAACACGGTTTTAAATGCAAAGCCCTATCTTCCTCTAAGCCAGCGCTCCCATTTATTACATTTGTGACTTTGAGTGTGCACACAGGAGTGCTGGCACACACATGAAGAATAACTCCAGAGTTGGCTCTCTCCACAAGGCTTGTCACTGCTAAGTCCTCCTCACTACATTCCCCAACCCCTCATCTAATTTAAAAAGATGTGGGGTGAC
>NW_022196901.1:18475850-18476687 GCF_008632895.1 Mastomys coucha | reverse complement strand
ATTATACTTGGAAAGTCAAATCTTTCTAACACATACCTTGAATTCATTATCATCCTGGACACAGCACCACATCTGCTAAAAAAAAATATATATATATATATATCAACTACTAACACATTTGATGATGTAAGTCCTGCCTCTGACTAGCATTTATTCCTGTACAGAGCTCTAATCGTCATACTGTTGACAGCTGGGAGGCCAATTTATCCCCTCTGGGCCATCTTTCCCACTGCCTCTACCCAGAAGCAAAAAAACTAAATGTTTACAAACAAAACTATTCCTTTAGGGAAGTTGAGCCATTTTCTTTTATTTCAAACAAGAAGCAGCCAGGCAGTGATAGCACTTGGGAGGCAGAGGCAGGCAGATTTCTGAGTTTGAGGCCAGCCTGGTCTACAGAGTGAGTTCCAGGGCAGCCAGGGCTACACAGAGAAACCCTATCTCAAAAAACAAACAAACAAAAAAAAACCAAACCAGAAACAGCATCAGATGTTCTGCTGAGGCTGAACAGGGAAGGGAAATAATTCTTAACCTTAGAACGAGTGCTTAGAAAGTGGCTCATGCTGTCCCTCACTCCAGGCTCAGACTTCTGTCTAACTGGCTCAACAGAAACCTAACCTCTAAAGCAAAGAAAACTACCTGTCAACCAAGGAACTGGTTTACAAGAGCCTACAAGCCTATTTTTCCTCTAAAATGTCCTTTACCAGTCCAGTGCATATGTCCATGAATGCCAATACTGGAGCAGAAATATTCTCTGGGCCAGCATGACAATCTGTCTCAATAATCAAATAATCTTTTTAAAAGATTTATTTCTTTTATATGAGTACACTGTTGCTCTCT
>NW_022196901.1:18473848-18474258 GCF_008632895.1 Mastomys coucha | reverse complement strand
TAGTCATATATTGAATTTGGTGCTATTCCTCATCCTTTTGTGAGTATTTTCATTTGAAGACCCATTGGCAACAGAATTTCCTCCTCTTAAGGAAACAGTAACATTAAGGAGAAGTGGAGTGGACTCTCTTAAGAGGGGCTGGTGTGGGCTGGTGAGACGGCTCAGCGGGTAAGAGCACTGACTGCTTTACTGAAGGTCTTAAGTTCAAATCCCAGCAACCACAGGGTGCCTCACAACCATCCGTGATGAGATCTGATGCCCTCTTCTGATGCATCTGAGGACAGCTACAGTGTACTTACATATAACAGTAAATAAATAAAACTTTTAAAATAGAGGGGCTGGTGCAAGGAGAGGATTCCACGTCTAGAAATCCCACTACTGACTGGGAACTTGCAGTGCTGACTAAAGAT